>NW_023615678.1:0-40001 GCF_013339695.2 Rhipicephalus sanguineus
TTTTTTGCTCTATGTGTCATGACCAAAACATTTGAAGGGGCGGGGGGAAACGGGCCGTTGTGCCAGGCCCTAGCTACACCACTGCTCAGAGGGGGAATATAGCAGCACCCAGGAAGCCTCCATTGAAGAGAATTGTCAATGCGGTGCACCTGTGCACACGGTTTCGTGTGTTCATGTATCCAGCTATATTTACACGGAAACCATTCTGGGTCCCGCGTCACCCTGCGTTCTCTGAAACTGACTGGGCACTGTAAACGCATCTTCAAAATAATCGTCGTGTGCTCGAGCAAACAAGCTTTCCCGTCATGATTACCGAGTCGTTAGCTACCTATTGCAACAGAAAAAAACAAAAGCAAGGCTTCTGTGTCAGTGCTCTTTTAAGGTCAGGTGTGGCAGTGTTGCAAGTACAGACTGGTAATTTTGCTGACAGTAAATCGATTTGCTCTTCAGTGCGCCTTCAAGCTGATGCTGAAACCGACAAGTGCCATAAGCAGTGTGCAGCTAATTTGACCTTGGGCAACGAGCAATGCAAACATGCAAGAAATACTTAAGAACGTCCACAACTGCATAAGCTCCTTTCCAATTTTGATGCAGTGCAAAATATTTCTGCCTGTAGTCACTCTCACCAGCAACATGGTTGACCAGTATAAACTTAATCCGAAAAATGCCCTCTCACCTTTAGGTGGCTTAGGGGAATCCTTGCTATGCTTTTCGAGCATGGGCAGCTTGAAGACCTTGGGACTCGAAGGAGCCTTTAGGGACATCATCACTGCAGCTTTTGCGACCGCAGCCTCCAGCCTGTCGAGAGCAGCCTGAATCTGCTCCTCTCCATCAGTCTCGTTCGAAAGCTCTGGCCCAGTTCCACGCACTTCAGGAACAGCTTTATCTTGTGCAAATTCCAACAATGCCACCAGACCTCTATCACGTAAAGCAGTTGTGTGCAAACCAAATCTCCCCGAATGCTGCCAGAAATTTCTTTTCGTTAGTGGAGGCGGCTTGGGTCCTTCCTCACTCTGAGAACAGACTGCAGCGCTGGAACTCTGAGACGGCAGGCGCTTCCTTTTGCACGCACTCCTGCTGCTGTTAGCCACTTGTTCCCCTTTTTGCCTGGAATCGCCTTCAGCCGGTATGTTCCGCTTTCCCTGTAGAAGCACGCTTGTGGTTTTGTTGTCCGCCTTACTTGTTCTTGCTTGTTGCGATTTATTTGCCCCGGGTCTGTTGCTCCGCAAATTGTAGCGAGGCATGCGATCCCCTTGAGGCTCCTTTTCTTGGACTGCGGTGGGACTTTTACTTTGGCCCTGGGAAGCACTGCTTGTTCGTGTTCCTTGATGTTCAGGAACATCCAAGCACTTGCTTCATCAGTGGAGTTCCCAGCGCCGTTCGAGCGCGTGCGTTTCTCTTCGGCACTGCTGCCACCGGACCATTTACCGACGTTGTCGTTATCCACAGTCGCAGACTAGTTGCTTGTCTCGACACTGAATGGGATTCAAATGGCTAGTCTCTTACTAAATCATACTTCTGCAAAAAAAAAAAAAAAATGAGAGGAAAGCAGCATAAATTAGTGAGTTCCTCTCTTTGTTGGACTATCCTTTACGCAAGTGGAACAGCTACTGAATGTCAGCAAGTTACTATTTTTAACAAAAAAAAGTTCCTTGCATTAGGTAGGCTTAAAAAAAATTCAAGATTAAATAATAAATTACGAAAACATGGTCCCAGGCAAGTGATCACCCTTACTGACATAACATTAACAAGGAACAACATTATCAGATTTAAAAATCTACATCCACTGACAGAAATTGCTGATGTACGATGCTGTGGTCAGTAAGGAAACCAATTGCAGGAATAAATTAATTTCAAAAGCTCGAATTTCGGCTCTTTTTACTGCTGGTACAGGCACCACCAAGCCATAATACATATATATGCAAAGAAAGAATAAAAACATGCATAGAATTGGTGCGCAGGGCCCCTGAAAATATATAGTTGCTATGAATGCTTCACACTAGCAGTTAAGTAGAATACGGTAAGTCAATGCAGTAGTATTAGCTGTCGTTAAAACCAAATCAAGGAGTTGCTACCTTTGAGGTGGAAATGCAAGGTGGTACTCCTCTTGGACATCTGGAGACAATGAGATGCAAGCGCAGGTCAGATAAGTGCAGCACTCGTGGGTGGAAACGCCAAAGTCAGAACGCATGGTGGCCGGTACACCCAGTGCTGCCGATTGAAGCAAGGTGTCGCATTGTAATATAGTGCGAGGGTGAATGCTTTTGAAGCAGGATTACCATTTCTGATCGCCAACTAGTCTGCCTATATTTCACCACCACTCCAGTGAGGTGCTGCAACCCCTGAGCCTACAAACGTGCCAATTCGAAAGCACAGAAAAGTGTGCCAGGCTAGCAGCACCCTGCTGGAGTTAAGCTGACCCACAGAAGCAGTGACTGGTGACCTGAAACTGTAATTGCACTCAAAAGAACCTCCCTTTCGTGCTGTACTACAATGCAACACCTTGCTTCCATAAGTGCCCATGGGCAGTGCTGCATGCACCGGCATCCTTGGGGCTGAGACTTGCTTTTCAATCCGTGTGTACTGTACATCTAGCAGAAAGGTGTTACAACACTTCTCTAAGAAATCATTCAATGGCCCTGTTACAAAGGTATATTGTCCTTTGTACATTAAATGGTTAGTGCAATTTTTAATAATTTAATCTACCTTCCTTGCAAAATAGCAGGTTAGTGCTGCAGCCTGATTGAGGTGGTCTGTACCTGGTTTTTTGGGGGCAACACTGAGCATCATTGCCTATATTCTTGTATATTATTCTTCGAATATATGGCGCCCAGATTGTGCAACGGTATTGCAAGGTCCCCTCGAAGTCGTATAATCTGGGTTCCAATGTATGTACAAATAAGGTGAATCAAACTGAAATGTCATGATACCACCTCAAGACATAACGTCATACGAGGGGAGTAGCTAAAATTCTGCGTTTCTTTATTTTTTCAGTGTAGAAAAAGAGTTATGCACTTGACTGGGGATGGGGGAGCAAGGCTGGGCAGGCCACGTACGAACAAAGAAACTTTGACAGTGGCATGTGTCCTTAGCTGCCTTGCTCCTATGCACACATACGAACATGATCGCGGCTGGTCTAAAAATTTTCGGGCGAGTCTTGTACACAAACCACTAGGAAACTGGCCAGTGGGACAAGATGGCCGTATCTCAATCATTAGAATGCCATATGTGAAGTACAGAGATGGAAGTTTGATTCTCACTTGCAGTGTGTCGTCTTGTTCAGATTATTTTACATTTCAATGAAACAAAGCAATCAAAGGACCTATGAAACAATCGGCTATCACTGTCTGTTGTGGCGGTTAATCCTTGTGCAACCGCAAATTGCCAAAATTTTAGTACACATGGTCATGCATTTAATTTAATTGAATATCTTTATGAACATGTGAACGGGGTGAGAGCAGGACAACAGTGACGCACTTGCGAGTCGGGATGCAACAAGCTGCCCTCTGTGCGAGCATCTGTATTCCAGCAAACAATTTAGTTCCATATCCAGCTACGTGTGATATTGAAGTATATCAGCTTTGTTCAGCTTGCCATTGGAATTAAGGAAATTACAGCAGCTGAAACATTGCCATCGGACAAAGCAGCAACACAGCGACCACGTATGGTAAGTTGGCTGATTCGGTAGCAAATGATGACCCCGCTCCATGCAGGACATGACATCACACACGCCGTGGCAAATGGCAGTCATTGCATTGGATGAGGGTGGTTTCATAGCCGACAACTTTTAGTCGTACTTATTAAGGAGCACTGACACAAAAATTTCACACCTTGTTTTATTTATTCGTTTATTTTTTGTTACAATAGGTAGCTTATGACCAACTTATCACGGCTGTTAACCTCGTTTGCACGAGTGCGCGACGGTTATTTATTTAAAGCTATTTTCAGAGCGCCTAGTAGCAGTTTTGGTTTCAAAGAGCACCAAGCTAGGCAGGAGCACTTCTGGCGCAAAGGTACACCGCTGGCCACGTGACCATGCAAAACGAACGTGGGCGCCGCGCGTGAGAGCATGCACCGCACTGACAGCCAGGAAGCAGAGCCAACACATGCAAAGCTGCAGGCACAAAGGAAGAAATCACAGGTAGTGCAAGCGCAATGGCGTATGCCAGCAACCAGCCAACACAAACTCGTGATGTAGGTTTGTTTACATTGCCGCCATGTTGATGTCAGCATCTCGAGAGGCTTCGCATCTCGCTCAGTCGCGCGGCATGCACTTTAAAGTTGATTCTAGGCTGTATTTGCCCTTGATATTTCATAGATGTGCATGTTTCCACATAAATTTATCTCGTTCATTGTCCCACCTTAGAAATTTTGTTTCAGTGCTCCGACTTATTAAGGACCAAAATATTGTTTTACTGTCCACTTTTCATATATGTCAAGGCATAACAGACTGTCTACTCATATTTTTCACTAAAAGCTGCCAATTTCCGAGCAACGTGTCACGGCTCTTTTAATTTGGCCAACACCTTTCCAGGCTCACACATATGGTTGTGACCAAAAAAAAAGAGCCCCTTGTTTCCCCGAGTTGTCACATCAGATAGATATAAGCATGAAAAAATGCTTAAACACCTTTACCAGCTTCCGCATGCATCTAAATGGCACTTGCATGTTTTACCTCTTGCAGCATCACTGAAGATCGCCACTTCTTTATCGTCCCCATTGCTGAGGCTAACAGAACATTTCAGGTGCGGCTGGGGACTGTACTTTCACGCACATTTGTCCAGGAAAACGGCGTACCTCAAGGCTGCATTCTTAGTACAACTCTATTTATAGTTAAAATGAATACTATTAACAAGGTCATACCACCCACAGTTATGTATTCTCTATATGTTGACGACCTCCAAATCGCTTCCCGTGCGTCGAGCCTATCAACCTGTGAGAGGCAACTCCAAGTTACCATAAATAAACTGGTGCTCTGGGCGGACAAAAATGGTTTCCGATTCTCATCACAGAAAACTGTCGCTGTTCTGTTTACGCTAAGAAGAGGATTACACCCTGACCCAGTTATGACATTAAACAGCATTGCAATTACGATAAAACATGAACACAAATTCCTAGGCGTCACATTCGACAAAAACTGAATTTTGTGGCTCACATAAATGCACTAAAATCAAGGCACACAAAGCGCTTAATATATTGAAAGTCTTATCGCATAAGCACTGGGGTTCCGATCGGATATGCCTACTGAGGATTTATCGTTCGGTATAGTACGCAGCATTCTAGATTACGGGTGCGTGTTTACGGCTCGGCAAGAGAGTCATACCTTCGGCGCCTGGACCCCGTACACAATCTCGGTCTGCGTCTATCCAATGGCGCCTATAGAACATCCCCTGTGCAGAGTTATACGTAGACTGCAATGAACCTCCGCTAAGCCAGCGTCGAGTATTTTTAACCGTCTCATATGTTTTAAGAATCAGGTCACTACCTCAACACATATGCCATGACATTACCACGAATTGCTACTCACGCTTACACTACTCTAACAAACCACACTCCATCAAACCACTCATTCTACGTTCGAAGAGCACTGCCAGGCATATGACATTTCTAATCATGCTATAAATATCGCCAAGAAACCGCCGAGACTGCCGCCGTGGTCGGATCTGACGCAGCTTTGTGATCTTTCACTGGCTCGTCTGAAGAAAAAAGACACCGCACAAGAGCACCTAACTCAGGAATTCCGCGCACTTCAGGATAAATACAAAGATTATACCGAGGTTTACACGGATGGCTCGAAAACTAAAAACCACGTCGGAGTCGGAGTTGTGATGGAGGAAAGCGCTATCAGCGTTAGAGTGCCTCATATTATGTCAGTTTTCAGCGCCGAAGTCTACGCCCTACGGGAAGCAGTGCAAAAAATAATCACAGGTAAACACAAAAAAGCAGTCATATACACTGATTCATTAAGTGCACTACAGGCGCTAAATCTAAAATCTGAGTGTGAACCATTAATCGGTGATATTTTAAACATGATTGTTTTAAACAGTATTGGTGTGACCATCCGTTTTTGCTGGGTCCCAAGTCACGTAGGCATCCCAGGCAATGAAAAGGCAGACGAATGTGCATCTCTAGCAGCACAAAAAGCCATTAAAAACATAAATATTCCATACAAAGATAGCCAGCGTGCTATCCGCTTAGCGGTGTTATCGAAATGGCAGCAACAGTGGGACTCCTGTACAACTAATAAGCTTCATCTGGTGAAGCCCACAATAGGCGAATGGAAGACGTGCCATCATCAACAACGGTTCATTGAGGTTATTCTATGCAGACTTCGAATTGGGCACACTCACCTCACACACAACTTTTTGCTTAGAAAGGAAGACATGCCGCAATGTGAAAAATGCCAGCAGCCATTAACAGTTGTACATATCCTTATCACGTGCCCATATGGCGAAACAGAAAGAAAAAAGTACTTCAGAGAACTATACAAACATCATATACCTATGCACCCGAGTCTACTTCTAGGAGATGATGCACTGGTTCCCCTGTCAAATGTCATCGATTTCCTAAAAGACAGCGGCTTCTTACAGAGGCTTTAGAATTACATATAATGTCCTGATTACTACAAAACACCCTGTGTCTGGCGCAGCTTAGCCTCAGTTGCTTTTGCGCCATTAAACCCAATTTAACTAACTAACTAACCATTGCTGAGGACCACATCGCAAAGTTGCCGACAACCTATTGCAAAATCATCAGCGATATTCTTTTTATGGAGAATGTCAAACTCCAGCAGCAACTGAAAGTAAAATGCAAAAGCATTACTACAAGTTCCCCAAAAACCACACAATGAGGGCATACCGAAGCCTCCGATGCCAGGAAAGGAAATAGCACCAATGCCTCGGAAATTGTAAGGCTTCGGAGGCGCTCGTGCCGCTCCTGAGCCGTGGCCAGAACGCGTGGCCTGAGGTCATCATCATCAGCAAATTCTGCATGATGCTGCAGCCATTGATTGTGCCGCTCAATGGATTCCGCAGTCTCCCTGTACACAACCAGATGGCTGGAGTCCTGCAATGTATAAAGAAGTTTTTTAAGCCAAAGCGTTAAAACATGGTGTTATTACAGCCTAATGAAATAAATCGGGAAACCATAAATTTGTTTCGATAAGCTCTGCTCGGTCTGAGGTGAACAAGCAATGAGCTGTGCTATGCCAGAATATTAGGTGAGCACAACAATCCCTGCGTTATGTGGTAAAGAAAACCAAGTGGTGCATGGGGAGGTTAGTCTAGTAAGAGGCCAGGTGCGCGTTTTATGGAGAAATGAAGAGGCATGAAATAAAGGAAATGAGAGGAAAAGCAAATTAACAAAGAATACTGTTTGATAAGCAGCCTCATCTTATTAGTGTGTGAATACAGGCCTTAATAACTGCCAGTAATAATGGCTATTAGTTGTAATATTGTACTAATAATTATGTGAAAACTACAAGTTGTCTTTGGTATCAAGTGTCAAAGACGTAAGACTAACGAAGAGGCGGCACAACTTCTTGTTGTCAATGTCCTGCTGAGGCTGCCGCGGCCTTTTGTTGGCTCCGGGCCCGCTTCTCAGCCATTTCTGGAGGGCAGTTCTCCACCTTCTTTCGCATGTTTTTGAATTTATTAGATGTGAAGCATCTTATAGCGGAGTTCAATCCGGTGGTGGTGGTGTGCGGCGTGACCACCCTTACTGCGCATGCGCAAGCCCTCTCCACACACCTCCTCTCCCTCTCCACTGTTTTGAAGTAATTTGTGCACCGTAAAGCTCTTGCCTTCGAAATAGCTGTTTTACAGCAATAGGGTGCTCCCAATGTTCCTGCTACTTTGCAAATACGTGCTAAAGTGTTTTCCAGAAAGAGTCGAGCACCCTCACCCTACCAAGTTTATCTACAAATTTTACAACTTAACAATTTTAAAGCCTTATTTCAACTTTCACAATGCGTTTTTAATTTTTGCAGATTGAAATAAAAGTCAATCCTGACGAATCAACGGCCATCAGTCAAGACAAAACTTAGGTGCCCAGGTTGATTGCTTATTGCCCCAAGAAGAGGCAGTAATCAATGCAGAGGAGAAAGCAAACGTCTCAACCATCGAAACAAAGTCTGTAACTTGATCGAGCATGTGCCGATTATCTTTTCTGGGAGTGGGGGAAGGGATCTTTCACAACATTTAGCACACGGAATCATGCTGGATGGCCAGATACAAACGGCAAGTTTTGCTGCCAAGTTTCAGAACATCTGGGAAGGACAACCAGTGAAAATGGCCAGATCTAGGGTGCATAAGAAGCTGGATGCTGCACAACAATGCACACTGTCACCG
Source organism: Rhipicephalus sanguineus (assembly GCF_013339695.2). NCBI lineage: Eukaryota > Metazoa > Arthropoda > Arachnida > Ixodida > Ixodidae > Rhipicephalus > Rhipicephalus sanguineus. The sequence continues at coordinate 8,349 of NW_023615678.1, forward strand.
AGACACACAAGCAAGTTTCTTGCCAAATGCATTGCCCCTACAGCACATTTATCCAATGAACCACATTTTGCTCCCGCTCACTCAATCTTCCCAAAAGTTAAAATTACAGCTCAGAAATTGCCTTTTGGCAAGAGTTTCTTAATTGAGCTGAATTACAGAAGGGTGCGTCAGTTGTCTGGAAAGATGACGTCCATACTATTCATAAAGTGGCAAAGGTGCTGGATTGGTGGGCAAAAATTGAGTGCTTTTCAAAGGCGACATGAACACATGTAAATCGCTTTAATGAAAACACGCTATCAACACCTTTAAATACCACCTTGTACAGTCGAACCCCTTTATAAGAGACACCAGTTTGCCTACAATAAATTGTGTTTGACAAGAAAATGCATACGGTGTACCCTACTTATAAGAGACACCTCATATAAAAGACGAGAATTGTTCCCTGGTGCATGTCTCTTATAAAGGGGTTCACTGTATATGTACGGTTTTAGTCCATGAAATTCCAAGACCTGTTTTCTTCTGCAGAAGTGATTCCGTGAAAAATCTGCCTGCCAGTGTCTTTTCGAACTAAACTGTGCTTTCTAAGTTCACTGCTGGGGCAGCCACTAATGAACTTTATATTCTGGAAAAACCTTCACAATTAAATTAGTAAGCACGTACCACTGTGAGTGCTTGTGAAAAGACAGACACACCACTGGAATGTGCACACAAAGTTCTCAGTAAAACTTGATGATATGGAGGGACTGTTTGAGCTTCTTTGTGACACTTATAGAAATACATAGAGTTATAGAGTGCGTTCAAGTGACAAAACCGTTTGTCTTGAGAGAAGTGTAGGCAGAAATTAATACAAGGCCGGGACACCCTTCAACGTCGCAGGATGAAGCCATGACTTAGTTAACCAGTTTGGCATAACCGGTATGCTACCCTGTACAGGGGGAAGGGATGGGGGAGATTGAAAGGAGAGTAAAGAAAGAGAGGGGAACACACACGCACACACATAACTTCACAGCGCAGAGCGGCAGTCTTGTGCGGTATGCGGTATCATTAAAAAGTCTACAGCCGCTCGTGTAAGCCTGTTGTCCTTAGGAATTTGAGCAATGCCTTGGTTGCTTGAATTCTCGATGACTTATCAGGATGACATTGTAGAACTGTTTCTAGTGTCAACGGTCTGTTGTGAAGACGAGCGAGAGCGAATATGAGGGATCGTCTCTGCGCATCGTAGCGAGGACAGTCACAAGCACATTATCAATGTCCTTGACGTCAGCAAGACATGCCCAAACTTTGTGCGAGAACTTGGGAAAACAAAATCCGAATCCTAGAATATTGCTGCACTCCCTCACTCAAGATTACAAGAACACACGAGCATCGGTTTGTCCTGAACTGCTAGTGGAAACATGCAGAAACGCGGCATCCATCACTAGCATCAAGACTGTGGACAAAACATAGTGTTTTCACCACAACCCTCAAACGAATAGGCAGAGAATTCAGTGATGGTTTATAAGCTAGCCAGCGTCAGTGAAGCTGTGGTGGCAGTAGCCGAAAGCAAGGACAAGGCCCACAGTTTTTCAGCTGTAAGAGTTATCGCATGCCACTAGTCTTTCCACGAAGGCTCCCCGCAGGGGCGTCTGCGCAAGCAGGCGTTTGGTGTGTAGCGACACCACGGACCCGAGCTAACGGGGGGGTTTCGACCCCCTCCCACGCCTAGCCGTGCGTGGCATTGCCGTGTCCGGGGAAAAGGGGATCCTGGGGGTTGAGCCGACGCCGGGTGATTGGACCTTTAAGGCCCCCCGGCAGAGGCAACACACCCCTTTGGCCCCGGCTTCACGTAGACGGCACCCCTGGACTGACCCACCCAGGGGAAATCGGCAGTCGCCTTTTCCTGTCTCTCTCTCCCCCACGTCTTCGTCTGTCTCTCTCACTTTTAATCTTTCCTGTCCACTCCTCTCTTCCATTTACTTCCGTTTTTTCTTGGCGGCGAGGGTTAACCTTGTGCAAATAGGCAACCTTGTTCTATGCGCATTTGGTTATAGTAGCGGTGTACGGCTGGCGTCTGCATGCTTTCAATTCCATGAATCTTGTAGCGTCCCCATGTTGGGCTCCGTGGTGGGTGGCTGCCATCGCTGCCGAATCAGATTCATTTACTATGCATAGAGCATTCCCGTTGCTACAAGATCGTACCGCTTCAAAGCGCGTACGCACCGATGAACTCGCCTTTCTCACTCGAACCAAAGAAGTATTCCCTCACTATCACGTAGTGCACTGTGACAAGACTGACAAAACAGCTAGAACCGTGTCCCCATTTGTTGTATCCAGAACACTGACAGCCACCTTAGGTGCTGGCTATAAAGTTACAAAAATGGCCAGTGGTGACCTGCTTCTCCAACTAAATGACAAAATACAATTTGATAAACTAAAGAACCTCCGAACTTTTGGCGACATTCCTATTAGCGTTACACCACACAGATCCATGAACTCCGCACGCGGAGTAGTATCAGACTCAGATCTGCTTGAACTATCAGAAAGTGAACTCCTGGAAGGCTGGAAGGACCAGTACGTAACCGATGTGAAGCGAATTGTAATAAGGAGAAACAATCAGGAAATCCCAACCAAACATTTGATATTGACCTTTTCTACTAGTGAACTTCCACAGAACATAGAAACTGGATACACAAAGACAACCATCAGGCCTTACATCCCAAACCCTCGCCGATGCTTTCAGTGCCAAAGATTTGGCCATGGCTCCCAGAGCTGCCGTGGTCGACCCACCTGCGCAAAATGCGGTGTCCAAGGCCATGCCTCGGACACCTGCAACGAAACCCCACACTGTGTTAACTGCGACGGCGACCACGCCGCGTATTCTCGTTCTTGTCCAAGCTGGAAAAAAGAAAAAGATATCATTTCACTGAAAGTACGCGAAAACATCTCATTCAAAGAAGCACGAAGAAGGTGTTCGCCATTTTACGGTCCAACTTATGCTGATGCGGCGCGTCAGGGGGCAGCGTCGCATCGGCCACCGCCACAGCCCCGGCTCACACAAGGTGAGCCACCGGCCGTGGCGGCTGCCCCCGTGGTGGCAGCAGTTAAGTCTGCTCCACCTGCCCAGCCAGAGATCCCGGCTACTCCAGGGTCGTCGGGTTTCACGACCACGCCTCGCCAGGCGAGGTCGGAAAAAACAAGCCAACAGCTCGCGTACGCGGGCGTCCAGTGCCTCACACGAGGCAATGGACACGACTTCGGTACCCCTGGTGCCGAAAGAGCGGCGTAGCTCCTTGGAGCGCGCTAAGAAAACGAAAAAGCCTATAACAGGGCCCGCCGACGGCTCTGTTACCTAAGTTCCAACCTTCTGTCTGAACAACAAATTCCCGTACATACACACAGCACTACTTAACTTCCAATATGGAAGCACAAATTCTGCAATGGAACGTCAGAGGACTCCTCAGAAACCTCGACGATATCCAAGAACTTTTACATAAACATTCACCAAAAGTGCTGTGTGTACAAGAAACACACTTAAAAACCAAACACACCAACTTTCTACGCAGTTATATTATTTTCCGGAAGGACCGGGATGACGCTGTGGCGTCATCCGGTGGTGTAGCGGTTGTCGTTAATCAAGGAATTGCATGTACACACTTACCTCTCCAAACGTCCCTTGAGGCAGTGGCTGTTCGAGCGGTTCTTATGAACAAACTCGTGACCATTTGCTCTCTTTACATACCCCCACAGTACCAACTGCAAAAACATCAATTTCAATCTTTAATAGATGAACTCCCAGAACCATATGTAGTCCTTGGGGACTTTAATGCACATAGCAGTCTGTGGGGTGATTCTCGCTGCGATGCACGAGGACGTCTGATCGAACAATTCCTTTTCTCTTCCGGTGCGTGTCTATTGAATCGGAAAGAGCCAACATATTATAGCCTAGCGAACAAATCCTACTCGTCCATAGACCTCAGCATTACATCTCCATCCCTTCTTCCCCTGCTTAATTGGAAAGTTCTCGGGAATCTTTACGGAAGCGACCATTTTCCAATAGTTCTAAGCGCACCAACAGGAAATGACTTTCATCCACAGATTCCTAAATGGCAGATTGAAAGGGCCGATTGGGAACAGTTTAAGAAAATTACACTTTTAAGTTGGTCGGAGATGTGTGATTTAAGCATAGATGCAGCCGTAGACTACTTTACAGCTTTTTTGATTAACGCTGCCACCAAATGCATCCCTCAAACAAGTGGACTGTCTGGCAAACGACGTGTCCCATGGTGGAACACTGAATGTCGAAATGCGCGAAAAAGGCAAAACAAAGCGTGGAGGTTACTTCGGGACTCGCCGACAGCGGAAAATCTTACAAATTTTAAGAACGTAAAGTCACAAGGCAGGAGAACGCGCCGACAGGCAAGAAGGGAGAGCTGGGTTAAGTTTTTATCGGGCATCAACTCATATACACAGGAGGCTAAAGTCTGGAACAGGGTTAGTAGGGTAGCAGGACGACCAACACATTCACTCCCTCTAGTAAATACACAAGGCGACAGCTTGGAAGACCAGGCGAACTTCCTAGGCGCACACTTCGAACAGGTGTCCAGCTCGTCGCAATACTCCGAGGCTTTCCAGAGGTACAGCACGAGAATAGAAAAACAGAAATTAGAACGCAAATGCACAAAATACGAAGCCTACAACCAACCTTTTTCCTTAGCTGAGCTTCAGACATCGCTAGACTGCTGTAATAATTCCGCCCCAGGTTCTGACCGGGTATTATATGAAATGTTGAAACAGCTACCTTCTGAAACACAAGAAACACTGCTCTCTCTTTACAATGTCATATGGTTTTCCGGCGAGATGCCTAGTTCCTGGAAAGAGGCTATAGTGATCCCTGTTTTGAAACAGGGAAAGGATCCAACCGCTGTTACTAGCTACAGGCCTATCGCGCTAACGAGTTGCCTGTGCAAACTCTTCGAAAAAATGATAAACTGCAGGCTAATTCATTTCCTCGAAACAAACAAGTTACTTGACCCGTACCAGTGCGGATTTCGAGAGGGGCGATCTACAACCGACCACTTAATACGGATTGAAGCACAAATTCGTGAAGCATTTGTCTATCGGCAATTTTTTCTCTCGGTATTCCTGGACATGGAAAAAGCCTACGATACAACATGGCGGTTCGGAATACTGAGAGACCTATCCCATTTAGGTATACGAGGTAAAATGTTGGACATAATAGAGAGTTACCTTACGGATCGTACATTCCGTGTCCGAGTGGGAAACATTCTTTCACGACCGTTTGTTCAAGAAACTGGGGTGCCACAAGGTGGTGTCCTCAGCTGCACACTTTTTATTGTAAAAATGAATTCCCTGCATCTATGCATCCCACGCAATATGTTTTATTGCGCATACGTTGATGACGTGCAGATCGGATATAAGTCGTGCAACCTTGCATTGTGTGAGCGGCAGGTACAGCTTGGGTTGAACAAGGTAACCAAGTGGGCAGACGAGAACGGGTTCAGCCTTAACCCACAAAAAAGCACGTGCGTATTATTCTCTAGAAAGAGAGGCCTTCATCCCGATCCTGACATTGAATTGGGTGGCCACCGTCTGTCTCTAAAGACGGAGCATAAATTCCTTGGCCTCATTTTCGACACGAAGTTAACGTTCATATCACACATCAAGTACATAAAAAACAAGTGTATAAAAACTATGAATATCATCAAAGTGTTGTCACGCACTACGTGGGGTAGTGACAAGAAGTGCCTGATGAACCTCTATAAGAGCCTCATACGCACGCGCCTAGATTACGGGGCAATAATCTACCAGTCCGCGACACCAAGCGCCTTGAAAATGCTGGACCCTGTCCACCATTTAGGTATTCGTCTTTCTACGGGTGCTTTTCGCACGAGCCCCGTAGAAAGCCTCTACGTCGAATCAAACGAGTGGTCGCTTCATCTACAGAGATCTTACTTATCATTTGTATATTTTCTCAAAGTGAACGCAAACAAGGAACACCCCTCACACGCCACAATCAATGATTTGTCCACGTCTGCCTTTTTTCACAACCGTCCTTCGGTGCGAGAGCCTTACGCGCTTCGTGTGAGAGGCTTGGCAGAGGAAATGAGTGTTCCACTTCTTCAACACAGTCTAATGGCCCCCGCTGCTCGTCTCCCGCCATGGCAGTGGCAGCTTATAGACTGCGATATATCTTTCGTGGAAGTTACAAAACACGCACCTATTGCACATATCCGTACATACTTCCTCGAACTGCAGCACAAATACACTTGTCCAGAATTCTTTACAGACGCCTCAAAGTCCAGTACTTCTGTGTCTTACGCAGCTATTGGTCCATCCTTTTCCAATGCCGGCATACTACACCCGAATACAAGCATCTTCACAGCAGAGGCCTACGCCATACTTGCGGCTGTCAAACACATCAAAGAATTAAAACTAGAAAGTGCTGTGATATACACTGATTCTCTAAGTGTAGTAAAAGCCCTGAGATCTCTCAAAAAGCATAAAAACCCTGTCCTTGTGTCACTCTATTCACTCCTGTGTACGGTCCACACACTCAAACAGCATGTCGTGGTGTGCTGGGTGCCAGGGCACCGAGAGATACAAGGAAATGTATTGGCGGATCAGCTAGCTGCATCCGCCCACGAAAATGCTGCCGCCAATGCACTCATTTCCGTTCCTGCCCTTGACCTAAAACCCCTCCTTAAAAGAAAGCTCAGGGCTCATTGGCAGAGCACATGGGATAGACAAACACATAACAAACTACACGTTATCAAGCCTCATCTTGGTAACTGGCCACCAGTGTCAAAGTCACGCCACACAGAAGTAATACTCACAAGGCTAAGAACAGGACACACATACAGTACACACTCACACCTTCTCTCTGGCGGCGACCCACCATTGTGTGATCGATGTGGTGAAGCACTTAGCGTGCTTCACATTCTAATCCAGTGTAACGATCTAGACACGCTTAGAAAACAACATTTTATATTACCCTACCGACAACAATTACCATTTCACCCATCAATGTTCATCGGTAGGGAACCTGTTTTTAAACATCAGTCTCTTTTCGCGTTTTTAAAAGATGTGCATGACTTTCACGTTATTTACCCAGGCATTCCGTAGCACGGCCTCCTAACAGAGGCTGCTGCTGCGGTAGTTACACTTAAAGTAAGCACCTGCCTCGCAGCCCTTGGTCTCAAGGGCGCTGACGAGGCATTTGTGCTCGTGCCATATACCCTTAGTTTTATTATTACAACAACCCGACATTCATTTTCACTACAAACACACATCACGTCACGCTCATGATTTTAATGCTTATACGTTTTACCCGCCCTAGGGCGCGGAATTTTAGGCCCATATACAGCCACGTAACACCATCATAGCTCACATCCCTTACATACCATTGTAAACCACCGACCATTGCTACACTTTTATCATTTTCATGGCGCTCTTTGGCCACGCATGGCCCTTGCGCCATTAAAACCCACATATCATCATCATTTCCACGAAGGCTGACAGTGAGTAGGTTTGTATAGTTAGCGCAAATTCTTGTGTGACGCATTGGGACGTCATCACCCTGACCTATGGGCTTCTAAACAATAAGCTTTTGGCTTAAGGACATGAAACTGCACACTGCCGTAAGCATCAAAATTTATTGTGGCACTCAGCATAGCTGTAATTCCATGTCCACTATAATGCTCATATTCCCTGTGAACTTTCTTGCTGCTAGATTAAAAGAGAGCCATAAAATGATGTTGGACAGAATCTGCTGTAACCATTAGGATGCAAAGGAGCTTTAAGAACAGCAACACAGCCGATAAACCTGCCAATGAAAACCTCTTCTGCTTCCAAGACCTCAAGAAGCGTAGCAAGCTGAATAAAGAATGGAAGCTACAATGTGGAAATGCTGAATGCCTTAATGCTAGACCCTCAATTTTCGCTTGTGAACACTGAACATTTTTTGTTTTCAGTCAGAGGAACTAATTTTGTACAATCAATCAATGGCTTTTTTTTGTCACAAGCTATAACTGCGAGAGACTGCTTTAGAGCAGTGCTTCCCTGCAACCTTGTGCTCATCAGGCCTTTCTGGGGTAAGAAGTCATAAATCCAAGGCCTATATATTCAATCAACTAGTACAGCTGCCTGTATACATGTAATGAGGTTCAGTTCTCATGCTCATATCCCGACACACAGGTACTCTTACGGTCCTCTCGGTAAGAGGATATTTTCGGTGAGGCTTGGGTCCTTCCTCACTCTGAGAGCAGACTGCGGCGCTGGAACTCTGAGACGGCAGGCACTTCCTTTTGCACGCACTCCTGCTGCTGTTAGCCAATTGTACCCCTTTTTGCCTCGAATCGCCTTCAGCCGGTATGTTCCGCTTTCCCTGTAGAAGCACACTTGTGGTTTTGTTGTCCGCCTTACTTGTTCTTGCTTGTGGCGATTTATTTGCCCCAGGTCTGTTTAATCAAGCAAATTGTAGCGAGGTGTGCAATCCCCTTGAGGCTCCTTTTCTTGGACTGCGGCGGGACTTTGGCCCTGGGGGGCACTGCTTCTTCGTGTTCCTTGATGTTCAGGAACATCCGAGCGCTTTGCCTCGTCAGTGGAGTTCTCTCCAGCACCGTTCGAGCGCTTGCGTTTCTCTTCGGCACTGCTGCCACCGGACCACTTACCGACGTTCTCTTTATCCACAGTCGCAGCCGAGTTGCTTGTCTCGACACTGAATGGGATTCGGGTTGCTAGTCTTTACTAATCTTACTGACGTCTGAAAAGAAATGAAAGGAAAGCAGCATAATTAGTGAGTTCCTCTCTTTGTGGACTATCCTTTAAGCAAGTGCAACAGCTACTGAATGTCAGCAGGTTACTATTTTTAACAAAAAAAAGTTCCTTGCACCGTCCAAGGTGCATTTATGAACTAAATGCATTTCAGAGACCAACTTTTGGACGAATTTAGGCCCAAATGTTCACTTTTCGACCTAAATCGCTCGTTTCTAGTCATGCCGCTCGATTTTTTATTAATACTCAAATGGCTTCACAGGCTCCTACATCGGAGTATTCGCAGCGCCCACGGTCTATAGGTTGGCGCGCCGTGCAATCCAAGATGGCTGCGGGAGGAGGGTCAACTGGTATAGTCGCATAGGAAAAGATAGGACGCACGAACGTACGTCCCGTGCCGCTTTTCACCGGATGAAGTCTTCAGCTTCAAAGAAATGTATATCGGACCAAAGTACTTTCCCAAACGATAGGAAGTGCTAAATGCTCGCTACCTCATTTTTTGCTGCAGTGCATCAACGATGCGTTGCGAAATCCTGTGCGTGCTACGGATACCGCATGACCTAGCATTGACGTATCGGCTCCGAGGTACGTACCGAGCCTGCCTGGCGAACTTGCTGCAGTAACTGGCAGCTAGCTAGTACGCCATGGCATATCTGCATGGCGTGCCGATGCGGTGCCGATGATTTCAAAGCATGTACCAACTGTCAGCAGAACTTGGGCGTTCAGGAACGCGGAGTTATTTCTTAAACAAAACGCCAGCACCGTCATTGTGACGTGAACTTTCCAGTTAATTGTGCTTGGCCGAAAACGAATGTCACGTTCAATCGGCCACACCTGAAGCGCAATGCCGTCGCCCTTGACGAGACACCGCGGTTGGTACGTTTTTGACAGCAGCTGGCTCGCCTCGGCATATTCAGTTAAGATGACATCTACTAACCTAGGTTGAATGAGCGAACAAACCTGAGAGCTCTTTGTAGGCACCCATTTATACCTCCGCCAGTTTCACTGTACGTACCGTCGCTCTACCTTCACACTGCTGCTATTCAGGAATTCCGTCCATCGCTTTCCCTAAGAACCTCACTGTTCGCTCTTCCGAAAGGAGACTGGTGCACACGGCTGGCTGCATCCAGTTATAACACAGTAAGGCCCTCGTGTTCGTCCCCAGCGATAAATGTGGCAAAAACCATTTCGCGACTCGCGAGGGACAGCGAACGTCAACCGCTGCAACCAAAACACGACGCTTCGCAGGACGCCTGGAGGTTCTAAGCTTCTTGGGAGCACATCCGGTTGGATGGATGGACGGATGCTATGAGCATACCCTTTGTAGCGGGGCGGTGACGCGCGCCACCAGGCCTCGACAAAAAAAAAAAAAAAAATCACAGCCCAGCATTCTACCCCTTACGGTAGAATGACCTCATTTTCCCCTCCACTTATTTTTTGTCCATTCTCTCTTATTTCTATCGTGGCAGCTCTAGCCACCAAAGTTCAACTTTCCATTGTCCCTAAAACACAAGGCTTCATGTAGGCTCGTGCCCAAACGTACACCGCGGTGGAATTGGATATGTCCACATTCAATCAGGACATGCTCCGTCGTTTCCTTAGCTTCCCCACAGCATGTGCATTTTTCTTCTTTACTGTATCTAGCTTAATAATTATGGTTCCAAGGAAACGCGACCTCACTTTTGCCGCACGCTGACACCCCGCTAAGTCAAAATGCGTCCAAGACGCGACGAAACCACGAAATCTCAGGATATATATGTGTGGTGCTCGGTTTTCGGTGTAGATTTGAAGTGAGCGATAACACTTCGCGCCAGCGTGCATCACATAGAATTTTTTATCTCTTTTAAACGGGTACAATGACTTGTCTTTAAATAAAAGCCATGTTTTTTTACTAATTAAGACGCTACATTATAATGCTTATTGCAAAGTAAGTTAGGCTGTCCGATAATTCCACAAGGAGTTTTATGCTTTTTCCGCCTGTTGGAGTCTGTTCGTGTAAAAGTATTAGTATGTCAGAAATCCCCCTATTTAATAAAGACATATAGTGCTAAAAACCCGGTTGTCTGTCATACATGACACTGTTGGTTCATGCATTAGAGGAAGTAAAATGAACGCGCGTATACTCATAACTTCAACAATCGATCGATAGTTACTGTCTGTGAAGGTAGATCTATGCAGTGAATTGTTGCGAGTCTGTCAGAGAGAAGAAAGAACTGTGTTCAAAATAACTCACGTGCATATCCCAGCACACGACACGTGTGCGCCACCCTCATGCCCAGGGCTTTCACATTTTTTGAATGCGTTATAAATCGTGTCGGATTTGAGAATGGCAGCCAAAAAGCTTCATTATCTCCTGAACCAAGCTTTCGGGACCGCAGACATCCTCCTCCTCCACTTAAGAACTCACTATGTAGTATCCTGCAATGTTAAGAAAGAGCGATTGTTGTAAAATATAAAGTTTACTATATATTTTTAATTGAGGCGAACAGCACGGCACCAAGGAGGCTATAGGACGAGGACGAGACACAACAGCGAGATCAATTAACCAAGCTTAACAACGTTTTGTCAATGTTTTTCTTAAACAGGCGACGCTCTCACATCCCACGTCCATATTGGTAGTTTAATTTGTGAAGGTACATACACATAATGTCAACGAAGTTATATTCTCATTCAATATGTACCATTTATAATTATCAATTATCCTCAATTAATTCCTACGCAGACTCGAGAAATCTATCACAAGGGCTAGGATACTCAGGCGCAACCCGCTAGCCCTCTTCCTAGTAAGCAGTCTTGGAACCACACTTGAAAGTCAGCTGACCGGCTCGCTGAGAGCACTTCCACACATATCGAGTCGGAGCACTACTCAGGCATTTCTGAGCCTAAGACAACGGTGGAGTCTTGCCATTTCCGCCCACAGAACCCACTGAGGGAGGGGACAGCCCCATTATATGCACGAGCTTAATGTTGCATAAGAGCTCTGGAAACTCAGCACCGGGGGAGATCAAATCACATACGAGATGATCAGGCGATTACCCAGAGAAACACTGGATGCTACTTGGCTATAACAAATCTTGTCCACAGGCACATGCCTTATTCGTGGAAGGAGGCCATAATATCCCATCCTGAAGCAAGGCAAGGATGATCGGATGAAGAAATACAGGCCTATTGCCCTAACTAGCTGTTTATGCAAGTTGTTCGAAAAAATCATAAACCGCCGTCTAATGTATTTTCTGGAATTTAATGGAATCCTAGATCCGCACGAAGCCGGCTTTCGCGCAAGCAGGTGTACGACAGATAACTTAGTACTGCTAGAATCGTATATTAGGGAAGCATTTGTGCACAAGCAGTATTGCCTCTCTGTTTTCTTTGACCTTGAAAAGGCATACGATACAGCCTGGCGCTATGGAATACTAAGGGACTTGGATAGCTACGGCATATGTGGCAACCTATACAACGTCATACACAGCTACCTGACTGACAGGAAATTTCGAGTACGGGTCGGTACAGCACTCTCCAAACACATACATACAAGAAAACGGAGTCCCGCAGGGGGGAGTGCTCAGCTGCACCCTTTTTATAGTAAGATGAACTCTCTACGCACTGCTCTCCCACCGACGATATCCTACTCTGTTTACGTAGATGATCCAAGTAAGTTTTTCGGTCGTGTAACTTGTCCATCTGCGAACGGCAAATTCAGCTGGGCGTGAACCATGTCTCGAAATGGGCAAATGAGAATGGTTTCGCAGTTAATGTTGACAAAACTGTTTGTGTCTTGTTTAATAAATCCAGATCTGTTCAGCCGGCCCCTTGTATCAAAATCAATGGCTCACCCATATGTGTTAAGAATGAACATAAGTTTCTTGGGCTAATTTTTGATGTTCGTATGTCTTTCATTCCTCACATCAAGGCACTGAAGTTAAAATGCCTGAAAACGGTGAACTTGCTCAAAATGCTGTCGCACCCGTCATGGGGAACTGACACTAATGTCTGTTATCGCTGTTTAACAGTCTTGTTAAAAGCCGACTAAACTATGGCTGCGTAGTGTACCAATCAGCCTCAAAAACGGCACTTAAGATGCTGGATCCGGTGTACCACTTAGGCATTCGTCTTGCTACCGGTGCGTTCCGCACAAGTCCCGTAAGTAGTCTGTACGTTGAGGCAAACGAGTGGCCCATGCAACTCGAGCGTGAATACTGCAGCCTCATGTACACCTTAAGCTATCTTCCATTCCGACACACCCCTGTGCAAAGCTCGTGGCGGACACTTCTGCTCTAAGGTTTTTTGAAAAGCGACCGTCTCTTTCAAAGCCATTCAGTCTTACCTGTACCGCGACAGCTGCTCAAGCCGAAATACCGCTACAACAAGTCGCTCAAGCACCTTCCATAGAGTGGCTCCCACCGTGGCAAAAAACCCACATAAAATGTGACATGTCTTTTTGCCACATAGATAAACAGCGCCATCCTCGTGCAGCTATACAACAGCATTTCCTATCACTCACAAATATCGTGGCTGTCAGCAATTTTACACAGATGCGTCAAAGACTAGACAATCTGTATCTGCCGCTGCCATCGGGCCTGAATTCGCCTCTTCACAAAGACTGAACACGCACACTAGTATTTTTACCGCAGCATATGCCATATTAACCGCCATAAAACATCACTAATAATAACATTAAGGAGTCAGTCGTATTTACTGATTCATTGAGCGTTGTTCGTGCATTAGACACTGGCAAACCAAACAAAAATCCAGTCCTCGGTGATTTAGAAAGGCAATTAATTACGGCATATCCGAACACCCCAGAGATTACAGTATGTTGGGTACCTAGCCTGTCGGTATAGATGGGAACGAGAGAGCGGATGCCTGCGCAGCAGTAGCCGCGCAAAAAAGCCATGTTGACGTGGACACTGTGCCATACAAAGATTTCAAAGCGCTTGTCCACCGCAATCTACATGAGAGGTGGCAGAAACAATGGGACCACGAAATAAACAACAAGCTCCATACAGTGCAACCTCGTATTAAAAACATAGTTTTCCCCGGTCGTGATAGATACAAAGAAGTTGTACTATGCCGACTCCGTATAGGACACACCTATAGCACCATTCCCATCTCTTAAACGGCTCAAACGCACCAAAATGCGAAAGATGTGGGAAGAACCTGTCCGTTTTACACGTCCTTATCGAATGTACTCAAATGGAGATGGAGCGGAAACGCCACTTTCCGGAGATCTTTAAAGACATATCCCGCTTCATCCATCACTGTTTTTATCAGACAGCCCCATGGTTCCCTTTAACAAACTTTTACACTTTTTAAGCGACGTCCATTTTCTGCAGCGTATATTCTGGCGACCCAGGTAGCAGCCCAACCCTCAACTCTGAGGGCAAGGCTAGCCTTATTCTTGGTGATATCGGTGGCTTGTCAGACCCTACCACGGTAGGGCCACTTGGTATAAGCCGCCAGATATGTTTGCAGTCCTTCAGCTACTGTTGTGCTATCTGTGCTATATGCAACATTTTATCTATTATGCACAGTATCATCACTGCCCGCGATACCAACATACCATTATCTGACATTCATTGCACATTTTCCATGTCATTGTCATAATTTTGTTACGTATATATATATTTTACGCATATTTAGTGCACTGCATTTTAGGCCCTTTACAGCCATGTTACACTTTCCCACAGTCATTGATCACACCGATGCATTTACATGTTACATTGCCTTGGCGCTCTATGGCCATTGTAGCCTTTGCGCCATTAAACCATAACAACAACAACAATTATCGATGTGTCAATGCAAAGTTATAATGTATTCAATAGATATATATATATATATATATAACCATTGAATTATTGATCTCAAGTGGTTAAAGTTCGGAGCCTGTATCGCATCGTGTGGGGTAAGGGAGTATGCTTAATCAAGAGGCAACTGTGGAAACTTTTACGGTTTTACTTTGCCTCGATAAAACTTCGTTCTCCCCACCGACTATATAACAACAATTGCAGCTACTGAACAGCAGATAAATTAATTATGGACAATTAAGTAACGATGAGGAATCGTTGAAGGGGCGCAGACACAATCACATAAAATTTAAGCCAAATGATAATGATTTCAAGAATGAATAGCAGACAAAAAAAACGAGATTTCATTATCTGTGTGCTGAATACTATATACTTGCATTATATGATTACAACGCAAATTGCGAAGAGGGCGTATGAAAAACGGAGAAACGTCTTGGTAATTTGCGCTGTCGTAATTGAATGAGTTCGAGTAGACTTAATTCACTTCGACTCACCTGCTGAAGAAAGGCGCGGAAGGTAACCAGCTCGAAGCCGCTACCGCCAAGATCCTTGCCCAGGTGTACACGCGTAGAGATGTCCACAAACCGACTAACATAGAGCCGCAAGGTTTCTTATTCGCATTCTCGAGTTTCGCATTCTGGCGCGTTTGGCGCGCAAACTGCCACGTGATTAGAACAGCCCTTGGTGCGACCGCCGCGCCCTCAGATTCAAAAGCGTGAACGTTGGTAATCTCGAAGGCTATGCGCATGTGCCTCTAGGTTTGTTACGTCCTGGTTAGTTGTAGACATGGTATGCACGGAACGTATCAGTTTTTAGAATAACTTCTGAATTTTTATCTAGGCAAACCAAGACTTCCCAGACGTCGGACAAACGGCGAAAGGATTAGTGCGCTGCTTTAATTAAGCACGAGGGCGTGGCGTTTCCGCGTTGGCGTCTGCTGCATGGCTAGCTGTGAGCGATAGCATTTGATGCGTGCAAATTAATGTGCTATTTGTGCTCTTCCACGATTGCGTCCGTTTTGGTTTAGGTTTCCTTACAGAGGGAATATGCAGGCCTGGTGTTTTCCCTGTGTGCTGTAAGCGATGGCATTGGCACAGGCAGATTAGCGCGTTTTCTTTCCTATTCTGTAATTTTTTATTTTGGTTTAGGTTCACTTGCATACTGCACAGGCACAGCGTGTTCCGCATATCTGGAGCCTTTGGTGTGTGGTTTGAGAAATGGCTTTCTCGCGGGCAGATTAACGCACTTTTAGGGGCGTAGCTCCTCTTAGTCTAACCTTGTCACGTCTCCGTTGTCCGGCGTATCTCCTGGCAGCCGGCAGTAAACGGCAGTATCTGTCCGGTGGTGGTGGTGTGCGGCGTGACCACCCTTACTGCGCATACCCTGTCCACAGACCTCCTCTCCACTCCCCCTCACCATTCCCCAATGTCCTCTCCCCTTTTCCTCCCATACCCCTCTCCCTTCCACTCCCCTCCCCCTTTCCACTCTTCCTCTGAAACGCGGGCTAGATATGCCGAAATTCTCTCCTGCGCAACGCCGCGATGAGCTCGAGCGCATGCGCGTCCCCTCCCCTTCTCTCTCCTCTCCTACGCTGCCACCCTCTCGCCCGCCTGTCGACCGCGTTCCCCGCTCGCCCTGTGAGAATTAACGGCCAGGCTAGATGGAAGATACGACGCGCGTAGCGTCCCTCTTCGCGTTCCATGACGCGAGGTCGGTAGCATGCACAACGAACGCCAACGGAACGCGTTCGTGCAAGTGCTCCGGCTTCGCATCGCCTCATGGTCCCCTTTAGCGAGAGATGGTGTAATTTTTCTAGATGACGCTGTACACCTGTGTCTCATCACCATTTCTCGTCTCACTTCCTAGATGGCTTTGATCCAATAGAATTGTATGCAATATCGCGCTTGTGTGAATCGACACTAGATGGCGCTAGAAGTGCCGCTTCTCTCCGATTGGCTGCTGCGCGGGCTTCGCGGGGATGCGCGGGGAGCGAGTGCCTCTCTCATTCTCCTGGATCGTCGCCGTGCGTGTCGGATCGTTGGTGGAGCATGAACGATGCGTAGCGGCGGGCGCTCGCTGGCGCAGCCAGCTGGATCCCGAGACGGGGCGCGCCAAGGACGCCGCTGCGAAACGGGCTCAACGAGAAGCCGATCCCGAGACCATGACTGCTTCATGAGCTTCGCCCAAGCTCTTCATCATTCACCCGTGGATATGCTGTAATTTTTTGTTACTGTTAATCTTCAGTATAAGTTTAGTTACAAGCAGTTATGGTATTAGTGCTGTCATCTGTGAAAGGTCCCAGATCCACAAATCCGGTGAGTTCTCCTGAAGCCTTGACATTGATGTTCTCGGAGAGCTTCATCTCGTCGTATACCAGACCGCCGTGGCAGTCAAACTTGTCCATCTCTTGCTTGTTTTTTCTCGCAGTGAGATGACACTTTCGTTGAATCCAAAAGCAGTTTTAAAACCTTGGATGTGCTTGTCGAAGCAGGACTTGCCAGCAGTGCCATAATTTCATATCTTCGAACATGTTCGTATAGTTTGGGCTTTTCATTCTCATAAGGATGCGCTCCAGCACCCAGAGTTTGTCGTAACACATTCCTCGGCTCGACTTCCGAGCAGCTGCTTCAAAGCAGGTCTTGACTGCAAGCCGCTGTTTTAAAGGGCCCCTCACCAGGTTTGACAATTTTGAGCTGACGAGCGCAATGCACGCACTGGGCGTTCACATCACGTCTGCCAAAATTTGCAACGCTACGCGCCGAGGAAATGGGTCAAATTTCAAGGTGAACGCTGCTTGCCCTTCCCCTTGCGGGCGCGCGCTTTAGAGAATGAGGGGATGACGTACATGAGAGAATGGCCCTACGTAGATGGTAGTGCTGTGACGTCGCCCCTCTACGTAGACGACTCTGCTCTGACGTCGCCAACAGTAACACGTGACACTGCGATAATTATTTGACACGACGTGTAGTTTGGTAATTTGTTGCTTGAATGGATGAATAAAACTTCAGAGCAATAATAAACAACGCAAACAGAATGTGTGCGTTTCTTTTTTAATTTTTACTGCGAAGTGCAGCGATATCAAGTCTAATCTTCCTCTGTTTCGCACGCGTTCGTGTTCTCGCGCTTTGCGCATCGTGCAGACGCCACCCTTTACAACGGAACTAATTTTCTAGTGCATTCCAGCGCTCATTAGGCTCATTTATCCTCCCGCGTCTAACTAGATTTTCATGCGGCACACCGCTAGTCTCGCGTCCGTACAAAATGTTGCAGCTTTCGTGCTCAGTAATAGCATAGTCCCTGGTAATAGGGCGAAAGCCAAGTGATCGGCGAGGGCGCATTCGGCATAACTTGCACAGATGAAGCGCAACGAACGCCGCCACAACACCGCTCGCGTCTGGGGGGCTCGGGATGGTTCGGGCACGTCATGCGCTCGTGACATTTGTGCGCATGACGTGTTCATGCGTATGCGTTATGTGATCCTCCTGCTCGCGTGCCGAAGAGGGCAGGGAAGGGATTTGGCTTGCGAAGGCTACACGGGGCGAGCGGCAAGGGTTTGCAGCTCGCCTCCTCGCATCATGGTTTCGCGCCGCTACAATTATTGTTTTTCTCAGCTTCTAACGGACCGATTATAAAAATTCTTGTAGCATAATGTTCTTTATGGTCTCGCAACAACTTCCTATGTCTAACTAAAATTCGTTATGTCACCTGGTGAGGGGCCCTTTAAAGGAAGGCCACTTAATTTTTCTCAAGTGCAGAGCTGGCAATGCATTTGTTTACTCTTCGCAGCTCCTCAATGCTTCTGTGGGCGTTTGCCAGCTTTTTCCTGGCTCAAAACAATTCTAGCGATTTTCTCGCCATGCGTTGTTTAAAGTTCTTTATGCGCTTCTTTTTAGCCTGTTCAGCTGGTTCTGCACCAGCTTCCTCGTATACTTGCACCTCAAGCAGGCCTTGCCATCGACCGTTGTGACGGAGCAATTCTTAGCAAAGTACTGTGCACCAAAGCGTACATATTTATTGCCTATTACAGGTTCAATATTGCAGCCAGGCAAAGCAGTAACGTCTCAGCTCTTCCCAGCGCTGAAGAGGCGTCATCGTCGGTGCTCACACGGCACTCTTCAACTTTCATGCCACGACAGTATGTTTTACAAACATGAGCACACATCTTGCGCGTCCGCTTCTGGGGATGCCGAAAATATAACATGCTTCAGCACGGGCACGTCGCCAGGCTCCGTGCTAGTGTGCCATGAAAAGCAGTGACGCTGGGTCGTTAGGTAAAACAATCTTGCTGCATAGCGCCGAAGGCGGCATTACCTGTTGAAATGGATGAGTGGTGCAGGCGCTGCGTCATCACCGACGCCTTCGTCTCCGAAGTCTTGAGATGCCACATCGTTTTTGCTTGGAGTCATACGTTTGGCGGAAGGCGTCTCGCAATCAGAAATACTCCTCTCTTTCCTTTTCCTAGGCAGAGCCTTTGTGAGGTACGACGGGGCATCAGGCAAGATCGTTGGTACGGCGTCATCCGTGAGTGCTGGTCGTTCGCGATCAATTTCTACAACCTCGCCGTTGATCACGTGCTTGAACGTTCTCTGGACATAGAGGTCATCGAAATGTGGCGAACACCCACACACGTCTCGTCAAGCTCCTTGTCTCCTCTCGATGTTTCGCGCCCACTCTTGCAGGCGTGCTGGGTCCGTGGGAGCTCTGAATAAGGATACCTTTCTTCGCAGGACTTGTATCCGCCTTTGCATAACGGCACGAAACAAGTTCTCTTTCAGGGGCGTAGCTCCTCTTAGTCTAACCTTGTCACGTCTCCGTTGTCCGGCGTAAACGAATCTCCCGTATGATGCAATAGATGGCGCTGTCTCATAGAAGTACATACAAACTGCAGTTCAGGGACGATATTCTAGATGGCGCTGTACACAATCTGTGTCATCACCATTTCTCGTCTCATTTCCTAGATGGCGTTGGTCCAATAGAATTGTGTACAATATGGCGCTTGTGTGAATCAACACTAGATGGCGCTAGAAGTGCCGCTGCTCTCCGATTGGCTGCTGCGCGGGCTGCGCGGGGATGCGCGGGCAGCGAGCGCCTCTCATTCTCCTGGATCGTCGCCGCACGTGTCGGATCGTTGGCGGAGCTTGGACGATGCGCAGCGGCGGGCGCTCGCTTGGCGGCAGCCAGGCGGATCCCGTGACGGTGCACGCCAAGGACGCCGCTGCGAAATGGGCTCAACGAGAAGCGAATCCCGAGACCATAATTGCTTCAGGAGCTACGCCCAAGCTCTTCATCATTCACCCGTGGATATGCTGTAATTTTTTTCTTTTAGCCATATGGTACGTTTGAGCAGCTAGACAGATTCGCAGTTGCACGCGGGTACAGCACGAACCTCACAAGACGCAGCTCAGAATGAAATGCGACAGCGACGCAGTTTCACTGCCGCCAGCTGCCCGTCGTCAACCTCCCCCCGTCACTCGCCAGCGCGCCAGCAATAGACAGCGCCGCGTCGCGGTGCATAGAATCCGGTTTCTCCGCCGCCGCTTGGGAAGGCGCCCGTTCACGACACTAGGAAAACCTTTCTAGCCACTATAGCCGGAGCGACAACCCGGTGCACAGCAAGTCTTCCGCATCGTCGGTCACGTACACTATCCATGTCCTCGCACACATTTCTCGCACCTGTCAGTCACACAAATTAAGAAACAACGAGGAAAACTGAACGCCGATGCCGCCGGATTCCTCGGGCCCCCAGCTCTCCCTACATAGCGAAGCTCTCCTCAATGCCCCCTGCGCGCTCCTAGCGCCGCCGCGGGGCCGCGGCGGCGACATAGCAATCTCACCCGATGGCGTTACGGAGGAGTTTCGTGTCCAGAAAAGCATTGAAGGACTCTGCTACAAGATAAAGGAGATAAGATGTAGGACGAACCATTTCAGAATGGCGCTTTTCCCCAGAACAATTCGCGAGTGAAACAAACTGCCTCATGACATTGCCACTGTTATCTCCCCTGAAGTATTTGCTTTCTCTTTTCAGAACTCGTATTGTAAATAGTCCTCGTGATCCTCTGAGGGGTATTTGCTTGTTGTTTTTCGTACTAAAAATGTTTTGCTATTTCGCTTTTCTTTTGTCCATTTCACTACTTGCTGCTGTACATTTGTTCAATTACCTGCTTTTGGTTGGCTATGTTTGTATTGTACCCCCCCCCCCCCCAACTGTAATGCCAAAAGGCGCTGTGGGTATTGTAATAAATAATAAATAAATAAAAAGACGCTATGAAATGGCCCTAATAGAGTGCGCATAGCCCTACTCAAAGTGTGTGTTCAGCAATGCTAAGAAAATCTATTTTATGTGTCATTTCGTTGGTTCTGGGGAAATTAGTGATTTTGAGGTTTAAGTGCTGCCTGCTGCCATTGTCGCCGGTGCATGGCTCAACTCTGCACCACCATAATGCACAGAGAAGTAAGCCCTTCGCATAACCCGTGATGGCAGTAGAATTGGGTGTATGTTCAGCAGGATTGGTTGCCTATGCAGTGTCACTCACCAACGTTGTGGCAATCAAATGGCGGCTGAAAACTGTACTAGTACCGCAGCTACGATATGATATTACGCTGCGCAATTGTAGAAAAACATAGGACTTGTTCCTGGCCACACTTGCCTGCCTTTACTCTCTTAGCCTTGCGGACATTTTGTACAGTAGCAAGGCGTGGGCAGAGCAGAAGCATTTTAAGGGGTATTCAGACGGGGGAGGAATGCTCGGGGGAGATGGGGGGATTGCGTATCACGTGACCGCGACGTCACGGATTAGCGAGTGGGCGTGACCCCCCCGCGCCTCGTCGGAGGAGACGGGGACGTTTTCCCCGTAAGGACAAACGATCCCCCTGCGGTGGGGGATGTGGCGGAATTCGGGCTCTTGTTTGGCCACATTGTTGCACTTGCTCCTGCAGAGAGCGGCAGTGGGTGTCCAGTCTGCAGCTGGATGTTCGTCTGCAGCTCGTCGTCAGCAGCTCGTCAAACGGGTGGTGCAAGCCACCAGAGTAGTCTAGTAACACTGGTCTCCCCCTCCGTTTGCCTCGTCCGTGTGAGTGGGGGGCATTTGTGGAGACTTCTTCTCGCGAGCTGACGTCACTAGGCTCCGCCTTTACCCCCCGAGCATTTCTCCTCCGTCTGAATACCCCTTTACATCCCTGAATACCTTGGCTTTCCTTTCCTCAGCAATGCATGCACCCTCACAGAAAATGCAGATTGGCCACATGAACCCTGTATGCTGTCTACCAAGGCCAGACATAATACATGAGTGTGGCAAAGCAGGCATGGCTCACCGTTGGAGTTGGATCCAACTCAATGTTTCCTAACAGCAATAGTGCAGCTACGGCTTCATTGTCTGCTGTTGATGAGGAGAACCTCCATACCATGACTTCAACTAGTGCTTTATGAAAAATTCATGAACGTTAATTATGCAGTGCCAGTATTAATCTACATCAAACTTTTACAGGTGAGGCAGATTATGAGAGCCCTTGGCATAGGGCAGCAAAAACTGGGGAGCTCATTCAGAATATATTTTGCCCATAGGGCTCACTCAGACTCGCCAAAATTTTCCTCAACTGGACTCACTCGGACTCTAATTCACCAAAACATTACTCAGAGACTCACAGCTCGATCTGAGTCAGGGCGAGTCAATCATAAGTTCCTTGCTTTTTTCACCATGGTGTCAATGCTCTTTAACTCCAGTATCTTGCATAATCAGTGATTTACTTGGCGCCTTTTGATCTCGTACCTTGAAATACGAGCTATCTGTGGATGCAATCCAGTAACAGGACACTCATTGAGAGATATGACTCACCCGAGATATCTTTATTAAGAACTTCCCATGGAAGAGTTTGCAGGCAGGAAGGAGAAGGTCGAAGCATCTCCCCCCCCCTCTTAACTCATCCCTCTGATCAAAAATATTGAGCTGGGAACTATGTATGAGTAGCTGAGGGAATAAACATGAGCTGACATCACGATGATAGTAATGCTGAAGTTGAGTAGATAGGACCATAGGTCAGCAAAATAAATGGAGCTCACTCATCACCAAAGAAATTTATATTGCGCTTGGGGCTCACTTGGACTAACTAAAATTTTCTCAACCGCACTCGAACTCACCAAAGTTTTGCTCACGCGGACTCAGACTTGCGGCTCAATCCGAGTCCGAGCGAGTCTACCGAGCTGTGGTTCTTGGGCCTTTGATTTGTGAAATCTTAATTGAGCAATTCTGAAGAACAAGCTATTCCAGCAGCATCATCAGAAATTAAAACGCGCTTGTGCGGCTAAACATACAGTGCTTAAAGCAAAATCGAGGGTAACTTCGGGAAAATTGATAACTCGTTCTAGGCATAACTATAACAACACTTGGATGCTGCTTCATTTTAAGACATAGTAGAAAATTTTCATCATACAGTACATCAACACAGTAAAATAAGCATCATTCTTGAGCACATATATTAGCTTCGCTGTCTGTTCCCCAGTCTGCACGATTTTGCACTTGTGTGGCACAACGAATCATACATAAAGGGCAAAGACCGGTAATATAAACGCGGCATGGTATTTTTCAGGGCTTCTTATAAGTAGAAGTGTGAAGTAAAACAAGTGGGCCCACCAGTACAATCCATGTTGCTCAACTGCAACAATGCAGCTTCTCTATCTGCCTGATAACAAATAAAAAGCATGCCATAACAGTTTATGACATTCGAAAAGTGCTAGCATACTTTTGTCGACTGCATATGAGCACACGAAGAAGGAAGGTACACGACCAATTAACAGATTAAAAGAAAAGATGTTGCATCTTCCACACGCAAGACTTGCTCACAATGAGGCCGATCAACTAGCAATGTCTCATATAGGCTTCAGCACATGATGGAAGCACCGTGCGTAGGAAAAGGGAAGCTTTCCGTTGTTTTGAGTAAGTGTGTGTGTTGTAGTTGTTTACATTGATGTTGTGTACAAGATCCCTTGTGCAGATTGCAAACGTGTCAACATCGGGAAGAGTGGCAACTTTCGACAGCTTCTGCGCTAACATCAGAATGATGTGGAAAATGAGAAAGTGGAGTCTAATGCACTGGCAGAGCATGCGGCTATGACTTATCGCGCCATTGATTCGATGAATGCGAACATCACTGGGAGGGAAAGAAATGGGTCATCGCGCTTGCATCTCGAGGTGCAAGGCAGACACTTTATCGTAATGATGGGAACCTTCCCTCATCTTGTGTACAGTGCTTGCATCACATGCTGAAGCCTATATAAGAGACACGTCTAGTCGACTGGCCTGATTGTAAACAAGGCTTCCGTATTAAGCCAAAACGTCTTTTATTTAAACTTTTATTTAGTCAGTGTACTTTCTTCATGTTTCATCTCTACCAGACAGGTTTCCGTAGAACTCTCGATGCATATAAGCACAGCAACACATGCAAGATAAAAATGTCCTCAAATCTCGCAAGTGGGTAACACTAGCAAGAGCTAGAAATTCTGTGTAAAAACAATCAACTTGCCTGCTTCTGCATCAGTGTCTGGTTCCGTACCAGAACTAACCGCATCAGAGCATCCTGCATGGGCCGCTGGATCGCCACTTGAGGAGACATCGTAGTTAACTGCAGCAAGATTGCATCAGTAGACTCAACGATTAGATGGCATCTTACACAAACATGTTCACAGAATCAGAATGAGAACTTTATTAAAAGTTGAGTGAAGTTACAAGCGTTTTGTATACAGGAGGAGGTCCCATAGTCAAGAGGCTGTATCGGGACCTCCTGTACAAAATGAAATGAGGTAATAAGCACATCATAGTAGCAGCAGTAGGGAGGTCAATGATTTAAGCAAAAGAAAAAACAACATTCACAGAAGAATTATTGATGTCATTACATAAACTGATACGATTTTATAATATCACAGCAAAACAAAAATGATGAGACAAGAGGAAAAGAAAAAAGAACAATACCAAGACTGTTCCAAGGAAAATTGACAGCTTCTCATGCATTTCACGATTTTAGAATTTCTATGCTCTGCACTGTGAGAGAGATCCTTGCGCTAATGTGACACTGCCAAGAAATAAAATACAACATGTGATGCATTTTTCGCGTGTTGCAGAAAAGATGTTCAGACCACTGAATCCGTTGCGTCGTCAAATGTCATCACAAAACATTGAGACCGCCGACAGTTACGAGAACGGAGGTGTAATAAACGCCATACGTTATCCAGTTTTTCTGGCGGACAGAAAAGGCAGAGTATACAACCAATGCGCGACGTAAAACTAAACGAAGCAGGGGAGATTTTCTGCCGCGGGTCAGAAGCAGCATTTGTCATTTCGGGGTTAGTGGCTGCCGGACGAAAATTTCAGCAAGGGCGCGCAAAACTATAAAATCTGCACGACAGCCAACGCTTACCTGAAACGCGTTTTCGTTTCCAGCTACGCTCGAAACGGTTGCACTTCTTTGTCAGCGCTGCAGGGTCAGCCTTTCTGAACACAAACACGCTAGGTGCCCAGTCCGGATGTCCGGGAAATGGAGACGGAGCGCCTGAGTCAATAAAATATCACTGACAAATCATGACGAATAACGGATAATACGCTAAAATCTCGAGGCAACAGCATTTACTTACCGGTGATGAAGTGTAGGCTGCAAATCCGTGCTGTCGGACGGCTGCCATTGCTCGCGGCGCAGAGCTTGCACCCACGCTTTCGGTCGGCCGATTTCCTTCGGAAACCGAAAAAAAAAAAAAACGATGCGGCTGCCTTTCCTGGCACGCTTGCTGCACCCAACAGCGCAGCAGCTGACAACCATAGCACAATGCTGCTAAACGAACACCGTGAGTGTGTCTTGGCGATACCAACTGCACCACTGAACAAGCACGCACGGAGCAATGTTTTTCCAACCACCCTGCTGCAGCGTGCGCCGAGGGGCACGTGTCTTGACGTCACGGGGCGTGAGTGACGTACGCCGGTAGAGGTCTGTTGGTTTTGGAAATACCAGTAGCCTAAACAGGGTTTATGTCGCTGATTGCTTTCTGTCGGTGCCACCGTGTAGTGCTGGCGCGCAGCTTTGACCATGGGCAGTATGTTGCGACGCGTATTGGGCATGAAAGTGCATTGTCATCAACCCACTTATTGCTTTTGGAGTTGCAAGTTTGTGGTAATAAAAATAATATTTTTCTGAATTGGTCAGCATTCAAGTTATTTTGTTGTCATGCATTTTTTCATTTCATTTTATTCTTTTCCCATTACACACAGTGTAAATGGTAAAGCAAAAGAACCATAGAAACACATTTGTGGCAGAACATGTGGCAGCAGGAGGAGAACCTTGTATGCGATCAGAAAGTGAACGTTCAGTTTTGCCTCACATGAATGCCTAGAAATGTGGCCGCAACTTTCAGCTAATTATGAATGCTCTAAACTTTCCAGTGGAGTGACATTTTGTTTGTGCTGTTCACGTGAAAAGTAAATGTTTGCTTTTCGAACAATTATGGAATGCCATCCCGAGAGCTTCACGTCTCGAAGGGCACACCTGAGCCATCACTTCAAGGACACTTGCACCATGAAGTGGTTAGAACATTTTGCTTCCATTTGGGCATTGAGACCCTTTCTAGAGGCCACAGGGGAAGCTCTGTCAAATAACCACGTGACGTCTGACAATCTCACTTTGAAATTCATATAACGTTTGACTCGATTAGCTAAAGCATTCTTCCACAGAGTGTGAGATCAAGTCATCAGATAATGGCCATGGTAGCTGCCCATGTACTTGTGTTGTAGTGCACATTAAAGATTCACAGGGAATCAAAATTAACTTAGAGTGTGCCGGTACTGCATGCCTCATAATCAAGGTGGTTTTGCCAGGTAAAGTGGCAGAACACTGCCATCGAAAAAGAGCAGTATCTACAACACTGTAGAACAAAGGAAAAAAATTCAATGTCCATGCGGTGAGAGCCACAGGTCACACCATCGGCTAATTGCAAGGGACTGCCATGAGAGCCTGCGCCAAACTTATGTCAAAATTTACTGTTCCACTTGTAAGTGAAGCTCCACGCACTGACAGACAGATTAGAGTAAAACCCAAAGATTGCGATGGGTGCTCTTATTTCCAGAATGGGAAAGCAGTGACATGCTGCACTGTCTCATAATGAAATTCCTAAGCTGTCATGCATATGCTGGTCATTCAGGGTCTACTAATCTCCGAACAGAGGGGGACTTGGTTGCCCCACGAAGATTCGCGTTCCCAAGGCACATGGAGCTGTTTGAAATGCTCCAATGCACAGGTTCTGATAACATCTTGACAAGGACGAAGTGACAATAGTGGCATAATGACTGCAGCTTGACAGGACAGTGGTGCTATGAAAATATATGCAAGTACCACCAGCTTTCGTAAGCATTGGTTGTTCTAAAAAGTTAGTGCAGTAAACACTGACTTCATCTACATTAAGAAGGCTATTCACATGCTTGGATAGTCATCATAAATACCTCTGCATGAGGTTGGGATATGATTTCTGGTCATGGTAGCCACGTCATGATGGAGCAAAGGCAATATGCCTAAATGGACATTACTTGCATTCCAGTGCCTGTTAAAAACCCACAGGTGGTCAAAATTACAACGTTTCCTCATAATAAAGCCGTTTTGGCATGTAAAACGTTGAAGTTAAAATTTTGTTTAGACGCCATAGAGGAGCTCAACCAAATTTTTTCTTTTGTGCACATGCTTCTTTTATGTCATATTGTGCATGCTTGATGTGATACTTGAACAAGCCATGTGTGTAAAGTGCCTTCCAGCAGGTGCTGTGCCACAACAAATGTGGGGGGTTGAGGAAAATTAGGTGTAGAGGGACAGAATAGCAGCTTCGACCGCCATGGTGGAACAGTGGCTACAGTGCTCAGCTGCTGAACCGAATGTCGCCGGTTTGAAACCAGCCGTGGCGATCGCTTTTCGACGGAGGCAAAATGCTAGAGGACCAGGTACTATGCAATGCCAGTGCACGTTGAGAACACCAGGTGGTTGAAATTTCTGGAACCTTCAACTACGGCGTGCCTCATACATATCATGGTACTGGCACGTAAAACCCCAAATATTATGAATACCAGTTTCATGGATCAGACAACAAAAAGAAGTAAAGGACATATTAGTCAAAATAACAAAGGAAGCGAAGCTGGACTAGGCATGTTACATGGAGGACGGACAATCGATGGACAATTAGAATAATGTACTGGGTCAAAAACTAAAACATTTAAAATTGTGAGTTTGATTAAAAAGGAGAATGAATTGCAAAAAAATACATTTTCTATAGCAACAGACCATTTGTTTATGTACTGACATGAACCAAGTGGAAATGAAATGTTCCAAATTCTGAAAGAGGATTCATTGAGCCTCAATAACTACTATAGTACGTTAACCTCATGACCTTGAAATTTTCTGGGAGTAACCCTAGAAACGAATCATTCTCATCAGTTATTGTGAAACCTCTTTTCGGAGAGTATTGGTGTAGAAGGTTCACAATTCCAGCTATTGTGATCAGTATTTCATTCAGTGCACCGACAAGCTCCCAGGCACAGGCCTCTCCAGTACATTAAAAATTTTCATTCTTTGAATGGCCCTCTCAACATGAACACGTGCTTGTGCTATTTAAAGTGTTTTTTCGGCATCATTAGCAGAAAACTGAGCTTCATTTCGGAGCAATGGTGGCTGCACAACAGTTATTCCAGATTTAGAGCACATGTCTTCAATGTAAAACCTTTGTCAACCATGACATCATCCTTGAAAGAGTCTAATTTGTTAAGAATTTTAGATTTCTCTACACAAGCCCGGTCGGATGCTCTCCCTCCAAAGCCTTGGCTGACAAACGTAATGAGCCCAGCTGGTGTCACGCCTATCATTACTTTGCTGTGTGGTGTTCCCTTGTAGTAGGAGTAAGTTAAAATGCGACATGATGCGCAGTGAGATTTCTCAACTTCAACTTCGATGCACTCAAGGACAATTCGCACATCTTTGTAGTCCTTGAAGCAGTGAGGCAAATTCATCATCACTTCTTTTGAAGGCCATGGAATGACCACTTCAAGAACAGCAGCAAGGGTGCACTGTGTACCATAGAAAAGCGTGTGGCAGTGGTCCTGCTGACACCAAGAAGTGTGGCTAGGCATGAAGGGCAAACACAGCCTCAGCCTAACAAGCACAAGGACGACACGCTCTAGCACAGGAGTGCTGGCGGGCATGTCGTCAATCGCGCCACCGCATCACACCACACATATATATATATATATATATATATATATATATATATATATATATATATATATATAAATTATTTATTTACACAATACTGCAATGCCGTAACGGGATTTTCGCGGGATGGGTATACAATTATAATATCACTTGCAGGCAACCAAAAAGAAAATACGATAAAAATATAACAGGTAAGTACTGGTACAAAGACATACAGATATCATGAAATAAATATACACCTTAAGTACAACTGTAACAACTCGTCAACGTGCAAGTACAACAATAATAAAGCCTTTCCCAAAGCAAGCTTTGAGTTGACACCTGTGAAAGCAACTACTACTTTGTCAGTTGAAAATAAATCCACAAGCTTAATGTCGGCTGGAACACATCTGTTCACCTGGACACCTATGTCAACTGCCCGACACTGCACAGATCGTGTATGTCCTCGCTGCAGGCTCCAAGAAGGAGTAGTGCATTGGCCAACTCAATCTTCTGCACTGAGCGTTGGCAGTGTCCCCAGGGAATGTAGCTGCTGCTGGTGAAATTCCCTGATCTTCTGCCATCTGCATTGAGAAGTACTGCATTAAGTTGATAAGAGTGCGAAGTTTGGGAACAGAAAGAAACATGCACAGGCTTGACAGAATAACAATAACATAATGCTAATTCACCAGTTTAGTTAGTGAACAATGTCAACCATTTTTTATTCAAGTGTAAACCATATTCAGTTCATAACACATACCATGGGACCTGTTGGCCTTTTTCTGCTATCATGGCAAGAAAACGTGAGCAAGATTTTTTTTCGTCATCTGCTTGGTTTTTGAACTTCGAAACTAATTCACTTTTTCAGGCACGGGTTTCTGAATGCTTTCTGCATTCATTTCAGCATTCAGTACTATGCACACCTATGTGCTACACAAGACAGCGGCTAATATTGCAGGGCCTCTTTGATGATAAGTTAAGGCAGCTGCTAAAAGCCAGAATGTTTACGGCCAGATGCCTTCGGTCGGCCAAGTTCATGCAAAGCGAGAATGATTATCTACCTTCAAGTTCTCTCCAGAGCTTCCTGTTCTATGAATGTGCTCCAGGCTAAATCCATTTCGCTACCTTTGGTGTGTATCGACACCACGACCCGAGCTAGGGGGGGGTTCTCGACCTCTCCCACGCCTAGCTGTGCGTGCATGCCGTGTCCGAAGAAAGGGATCCTGGGGGTTGAGCCGACGCCGGGTGATCGGACCTTTATGCCCCCCGGCAGAGGCCACACACCCCTTTGGCCCTGGCTTCAGAGACGGCACCCCTGGGCTGACCCACCCAGGGGAAATCGCACTCGCCTTTTCCTGTCTCTCCTCTCTCCTCGTCTTCGTCTTTTCTTCACACTTTTTATCTGTCCTGTCCTCTCCTCACTTCTGTTTACTTCCGCTTTCCTGGCGGCAAGGTAACCTTGTGTGGATACCAGTCTTGGCTCACCATTATGGTTATAGCGGGGTGTACGCTGGCACTGGCACACTTGTCTTCGCACATCTCCTGTCGCGTCCCCTTGTTGGGCTCGGTGGTGGGCTTGGCACCGTCCGCCGAAACACAAACGCATGCATGTTAAGTTCATCTTTTTCAAAACCGATCGTACCCTCGAAAGGGTACGCACCGAAGCATCCCTGCACTTTTTTCCAAAACGCATGAACATTTCCAAAGTACCACGTTGTCCACAGCGAGCAGTCCAGACGAAAAAGCCAGAACCATTTCACCATTTCTGGTGCATGAAGTCTTGGATAACCTAGGACCAGGTTACAAAGGGACTAAGATGGCCAGTGGCGATCTACTCCTTGACGCTGAAAGAACAGAAAATAGAATGAACCTCTCCAACCTTACATCATTTGGAAGCATTCCGGTCACAGTCACCCCCCATAGGTCATTAACACCGGTCCTGGTGTCGTCTCAGAGGAGACTCTTGACCTCTCCGAACCTGAACTTAATGGATGGAAACACAAAATGTCGTCATCGTACAAAGAATCAAACTAAGAAGGGACAACGCAGAGAAACCAACCAAGCACGTAATACTAACATTCGGATCGAGCGAACTCCCAGATACCATAGAAACAGGCTACACGAAACTAAGAGTGCGCCCATACATTCCCAAACCACGAAGATGCCTCAACTGCCAAAAGTACGGCCACAGCTCTCTAACGTGCAAAGGAGAACCCACCTGTGCCAGGTGTGCCTCCAAAGACCACATGTCAGGCAAATGTGAGGCTGCAGCTCACTGTGCCAACTGCGGTGATGAGCACCCCGCATACTCACGGTCCTGTGTTGCATGGAAGAAAGAAAAGTAACGCGTTACCGTTACCGGTAACGCGTTACTTTTATCGGTAATTTAGTAGCATACTCATTATCGTTCCATAACTAATGAGTAACGTTCTAACGTACTTATAGTACCCTGAGGTGTCACGTTACTCGTTACTATTTATTTAATTATCCTGGGAGTCTTGCACAGAACGTCTCTTAGGCGCCCATTCCCGGAGCTATCCTGTTATCGCAGCGGCGGACCGCTATCGGTCTGCCAGGCAATGACAACATTAGTATGATGTAACGCGTCTGTCGAACACCAACCTATTTACCACAGCTGCAGACGTATTCACTAAGAAGCCTAGCCAGCTGTCGGATGAAATCTTTGAAATAAAGCTGTTGCTTAAGTTCTTCAAGTTGTAATACTATAGCGCTGTTTATCAGTTCTGTTTCCAAAATAAAATTTGCGTCTCTCTGCTTCTAAATGCGGGTGTACGTTTCTTGTTCAATTTCCGAGCGAGCGAGGGTGATCTCGAATGCCTTCGCAAAGCACTCGCAATTTTCGAGGCAATTATAT
>NW_023615679.1:0-40001 GCF_013339695.2 Rhipicephalus sanguineus
GTAATCGGCGAGCAAGTCGAAGATATTCGAAAGCTCTGGGGCTGAACCTGTCATTGTCGCAAAGAAAGATACAGGAGTTGGCGATTTCGAGTAAATTATCGGTGGCTCAATAGCATAACCAAGCAAGATCTTTATAGAGTTCCGCGTACAGACGACTCTTTGGACTGTTCATTCGGCTCTTACTTTTCTTCGGTCGCTCTGAGATCCGACTAGTGGAGAATATCGGTGCACACCAAACACAAAGAGAAACTGCGTTCGTAGCACCCGATGGATTTTTTCAATTCAACGTCATGGCATTTGGCTTCCGTAACGCGTCCGCAACCGTCGAACGATTCATGAACACCATTCTGCGATGGTTAAACGGGGCAAAATGCATATGCTATCTCGGGCATGTTATCATCTTTGGGCGCACATATGGCCAGCACAACGCGCGTCTCGACATTTTCCTCAGCTGCAGACAGAAGGCTTATCTTATGCTTAACTCCAAGGACTGCCACTTCTGTGAGCGCCCAGATAGATGGTCATCAGAGCGCAACGAGACAGAAAGTCGCCAGGCGAGCGCTAACGACAAAAGAATCGTACATTGCCTATCCGCGATTCTAACTGAGCGCTCCCCACCTAGAGGGTGCTCCCAGAGCCACTAGATGTAGGGTCAACCTTGAAACGTTCAATTCCTCTGCACCGAGTAGCTCTTGTAGAGTTCTCAAATTGTTGCTGTGCCACCGTGCACAAATTTGAAAAACAAAGAAAAAGCAATCTCCAAAGATATTTCTGTGTTTATATGTAATCGGTTAATCCGGATAAATCGGATTAAGCTAATCCTGAAAAAGCAATCTTGACTAAGCTAAAAATGCCTAGACCGTTGGTGACCCAGTATATTTACATTACGCCGATCCGGGTTTGCGCAGATTAAGGTAATCAAGATTAAGATAATTTCCAACAAGTCAATGTTGAGTAAGTTGAGATTGCCTAGCCAGTTGGATAACTGAGCATGACCATATTGAGCCAATCCGGAATAAGCTAATCCTGCACAAGTCTATTTTGAGCAAGTTGAAATTGCCTGGCGACTTTTGACTGAGCGCGGCCAGATTAAGCCAATCCAGATTAGCCTGGATTAAGCTAATCTGGATTGGCCCAACTAAAGCATCGCTGAGAAACCCGTGTAATGTTAGGGAGTTGTCCGCTGCCGCCGGGTAACTGTCTAACATAAGCAGAGAAGGCGCGCACGTCGAGGCGCCCCATTTATAGCCGCGCTGCATGCCATCTCACGGGTAATTGAACACGCTGAGGCACCTCCGAGCTCTGCGTACCGCCAGCGGTAAATGGTGCAATATAAGATAACTTTTTGTTGGGCGAGTAGGTGTACGTTCATAATTGCTTTTGAGGCGCTAGAGAACACAATCACAAGAAAGGACACGGGACAGGGTGCCATTAAGAACTGATTTATTTGCAGAAATACACGTACACATGTATCCTTCCCAGCGCGGGCGCAAAAAGCATGTTCGCATCAATGGTGGTCAGATAACGCATGCTCAACAAGCTTTTTCTCGGATTGATAAAATACTACGAAGTGTCACTAACGCACATGTCACCTTTTCCGCCAATACAGAACACTCCATCAATTCTCTGGCTGTTTGATCTTTGCTTCTGGCGATAACACGCACGTAAGAAAAGCGTGGTCCACAAGAGCTTGAAGGGCAATTCCTGATACGCTTAGGTAAATATTGAGCCCTCTTTATTTTGCTCAACCAGTCCTTCATGATTCCTGAACCGCTCATTTAAACATCGACCGGTTTGTCCTATGTAGGAACAGCCACATGTAAGAGGGATCTCATAAACTACCCCTTCGGCAAATCTCGTGTAGGATAGCCCATGCTGAGTGTCACATCCTATTAAATTTTTTCCTATTTCTTTTTTTCTTTTTCTCTTTGAGAGCAAAGCTCTCCGAACTTCCTAGGAGCTCAAAAGACGAGAGTATGCCATGTCTGCTCGCAACCTTCTTCAGGTTATGGGCCGGCTTGTGCAGATACGGCATTGCCACCAGTCCGGCCTCTCCATGAGGGAGTCCCTCGTTTTTTACAAGACGCCTTCAGCGACACCAGTAACAAGCGAACCAAGGATTCCAGCTGAAGCTAGCCTGACCAATTGGTTGTCAAAACTGGACTGCCTCTTGTGGATGCACGACTTCCTTAAGGCGGATTCAAGACATAGTGACGCAATACCCCGTTTAACTAGCTTTGAATGGCAAGAGTCATATAGCAGAAGTGCCTTCTTCGTACAACAGACCCGATCAGACCCAACAGACCTGATCAGTGCAGAAGTCTATATTCAGACCTAGAAACTGCAAGTGATTGCCGTCAGGCAATTCACTCGTGAATTCCAAGCCTTTTCCAGGTTGTCTAAACAGGGATAAAACGTTGTTCATAACAATTGCGAAGTTCAGGCTTGCTTTCTTGGTTGAAATGAATAAAAAATCGTCCCGACATCTACAAACTTTACAAACATGGTGACTAGGTAAATGCTCATGCAGTACTTGGTCAATTTGTGAAAGACAAATATCACACAACACTGACATGACACATGATCTATTGCATATACCAGCTTTCTGCAGAAAAAAACCTGTGGAAAAAATCGCGGCTATTCTGCTGCTTTTGTGCGCAGCATCGAGGAACGCGTGCTGAATCCTAATCCAGCAGCGAAAATAGTTTATGAAAAACGGGCCATCGTCCCTTGCGTACCTGGTGAATCTCTGTCTCAGGTATTCTCCAAGTACGACTTACGCGCTGCACATGTGCAACCACTGAGCTACGGAACAAGGTCGCTAATATGAAAGATACATTACAAGAAGGTAAGCTTCCAGGGGTAATTATAAAATCCCGTTCACAGACTGCAATTTCTGATGCATTGGTGAAACGGGACGAGAGAAACAACTTTACTGACAGCCTAACAAGGTCGTTCAAGTTAGCTTGCCGGTGGTTCGAAGGGTGGTGGCCTGTTTCTTGCCTTGACCGTTTCGGCCCAGTTAATCGCTGCTGCCTGAATACGGTTGTCTGTGGACGACAGGAGTGACTCCTACGCCTCGATAGAGGAAGCTGGCAGCATTGTCTTTAGAGGTGGGTTCTGCTCGCATTTCCATAGAGTGGGATTTTGGGTAGCCTTCATGCAGCTGCAATGGCGGCAGTTTGGTTGAAATTTATCTGGGTAAATTTTAGACAGCCTATGAGAGGTCGGAAAAGAATCTGTTTGGATTTGCCTCCAGATCGTAGCTTATTCCCTTGTGAGGTCTGTAGGCGGGGTCACGCATGTTTTTCGGTTCTCTCTATAATAGGCGGTAATTTCGTTCTATGTGGTGATCACTTCCTGCGGGAAGCCCAGGTCTGAGGGTTCCACCTCCCGGTTGATAAAACCTCGGGTTGCACGCTGGGTTGCCTCATTCCTCGGATTCCCCACGCAAGCGGGCACCCATGCAAGTTGTATCTTATTGCTGCGCCTGTTTGAGGATGTTGGCCGCGATCCGCGAACACAGCCCATCATGAAGTTCATGACCGCCCTTTAAAAATCACGATGTATTCAGTTGCCTGGACTGAGGCTGCCAGCGTAATGGCGGCTTCTTCTGCCTCAAAAGTTGAGGCTAATTTTACGGTGGCTGTAGGAAATTAATACATGCCTTTGAGTCAGTCGAGTCACCTACTTGTTCCCCCACTACCACTTAAGAAATGGAGGTGTAAAAAACTAAACTCTCTGATTAGACAAACACATAAGCGTGCGCGGGGACATCCCAGGCACGCAAGCCCAAAGAAACTACTACACAGTGGAGGAATCAATCGAAGGGCAGCTAAAGTCCCAAAAAGAAAGGCTTTCACGCAAGGTAGGCTTGCAGATATTTGGCTGTCTCGATCATCGCACTAGTTGCACACTCAACAACAGGGTTTTCTTACCAGCGCCAACTCGTGCACACCTTACGATTAAACCTCTGGCCAAAAATATGCTGTAGGAATACATGACGAAACAAGAAATGCAAGAGCAGAAAAACTCCCACAAACCTTAGGGTCGGCCAAACGTACTGTATGTTGACGCTGCTCGACAGGCGAGAGGCCGTTACACCATATGCGCGGTGAGAGAGGAAACTTCACGCGACGACTGAAAGAGCACAAACGAGATGCTCAAAATGATCGCTATGTGTCCAACGCACTTGTGGAGCATGTGCACAAGAGCCTCCACTGCATCGCTTTGGCAAATGCCACAATCATCGCTATGAAAATAAACGTGACTAATTAGCCCTTTCGGCCCTGGCGGTGTCAATTGACACCATGACACAACATTTCCCCTAGCACTTCGGAAATGAAACCAAAACTGGCCATTCTTGGCGGAATACTTCTTCAATGACCCCCACGGCGTTTGACACCAAAATGGTGACATGCTTACGGAGCTGGGTGCCGTAGTGAAGAAGAAGCTTGACCGAAGTCATGGGTGACGCCGTGGCGGGTCAGCTGAGGCGGCTAGGCGCAATTTTCGGGTCGACGTACCGAAGCTGTTTCAATGAGTATCACATTGAAAAATGAGACGTGGTTCACATGTTGTGTACCCTAGTGAATAGCGGGAAAAAAGATGCCATTTTTCTCATTTCACAACCGCTGAGCCCTGATGACCTAATTTGATGTCATCTCTGTAAATCCAATAATAATTGCACCACTGGCTCAATTTTTCGTTTGTGGTCTTCTGAGGTCATAACTATTAGGAAAACAAACACAAAAAATGTCCCCGACCAAAACAAAAAATCCAGGGCTGAAAGGGCTAAGAGACTGCAGCTCGAATTTCTGCTCATACAGACGACGCGAAATAGCCGGACAGAGAGAAATATGCCCCACATTTATGGTGGTTCATTAAGCCATACACAACTGGACAACAGCGCTGCGTCCGCTGCGTTCTGAACAAGGAATCTCTCCAGTAGTGGTTAGGAAGCGTCAAAAACTGCTCTTTCCTTTTTTAACTTGATCAATGACCAAAATTTTTGGTTTGTACAATCGACCCAGCGTTAGCTCTTCACAACGCGGAAATGAAATTCATTTCGTGCTGGGCGGCCTAATTTTCTTTGTATGTACATCTTTAGTTGTAATGGTGCGCCTGCGTAGCTTGGGGGTATATAAACATGTGCATCTGTCTTCAATAAATCAGTTAGTTTACGTCTGTATTTGTCTCCCTTTTTGTTGTACTGTTTAGAAGCGCTTAGCAATGAAGATAATGTCCAAATACCAACTCGCTCAACAATCAACTTTTTAAAACTAAGAACGACTACCATCGTACCACGATCAGATTATTGGGGCGCCGACGTACTCCTCTCTTCCCTGCAAAAAGACGGCGAAAAATGTAGCTCGAGGACATACTCACGAAAAACGGATGTTTAAAACTTGTGCGAGTGATCCTGTTAAACAGGAAGCGTGGCTGGCTTCCGTAACGATGCTTTTGGTGCGGTGAGGAATAACATCAGCCTTATCATCTGATGACAGTAAACTAGGGGATGTAGATGATAGAAATTTTTATCACATAAAATTTAATAATTTGTCTTACCCAACAAGCAAACGGAAAATCTCACTTTTTTAGATTTGTGCCTTTCATTTGAGGACAGTGATGTTTGTTGGCATAATCTTCCAAGATCGCAGGAACCAACCTTTCCGTTTTTTCAGACACTCGAAAGTGATAAAGAATGGAGTAGCTTACTGCGCTCTGAAGTCGGCGCTGGCAAAGTCTTGCGAACATGGTATAGAGCGTAGTTTCTTAGCAGAAAGTCAAAGGCTTCACCAAGAGGGTTACCCGAACCCTGTGCTACCTAGTTGCAGTGAGAAACTATCGAGATGGGTGAGGGGTCAGGATCTTTCCAAGAAATGTGATAATAAGCACAGATACGAAAATTAGCAGTGTTACCTTATGTACACAAGCTATCCCATGGCTTGAGTAATGTAAGCAATAGGCACGGGGTTAAGGCAGTGTTCTCTGCTCCTATTAAAGATGCCTAAATGTGCGTTTAAAGGAGCATAATCAGTCACTGAAGAAATCAGATGCTTTGTATCTCGCGTCGCACTGCTGCACGTGTGTTTGTTTTCCCGTGTTTGCAGATACGAAGGTCTTATCATCACACAAATGCAAGGTTACTCGTTAGGTGATAGAAGCCTTCCGTATCAAAAGTATTGGCGACGCATGTGTCAGTCAGGCGTCATTGTCACTAACGGAAAAAGAGATTGCTTTCCTAGTTAGCACGTGTTCTGTGAAGTAATGCTTATATTGTAGACTAGATTACCTATTTTGCTTTTACATACATGTTCCTTGTTTTTCATTGTTTTTGTTGTTTTTTGGGTGTTCTTTTCAAATAAATATTTCAGTTGCGAGTCAGCGCTCGTGCTGTGTGATTGCACCTTATCAGTATACGTCTTTTAGCGCAGCTTCAAGACTGAATGGTAATTACTAATAACGGCATGTGCATCGATTTCACATTGCACAATCGGGAATATGTAAAGGCGATGCAGTATGTTCATTCTACTTCACAGTCCATAAGGTAATGCATATGAGTGTGTGTGGATACCGAGCGCCCAACTTAGAATGCCTGGAGATGCTATGCGCACTTGTGCTCTGAATGAAGTGGGCAATGATATGTCGTCGAAAGTGGATCTTGAAGCTGTGAGTTGGACCTTAAAGAATGTGGATAAAATATGTAATTAAACAGTGAATTTGGCGTGCTCTGACTACATTGCAACTAATATAAGAGGCATGACAGTAGCACAGCATTGATTGCACGCGACTCTGGGTGAAAGTAAAGTAAAGGATACTTGAACGTTCTACAAATGTCAATATAACAGTTTATATTTGTCAGCAGAATGTATATGATGGTCAATGGGATGTTCTTCGGAAGCCGAAGAGAAAGTATAATCAGATTTCAAGATGAACTCTTAGAGAAACACCGCCACAAAGGTCCACAATACATCAGCACTAAAGAGAACATAAACTTCAGCACCACATCAGCAGAGCTTTCATCATAAAGTTCAGAACGTCAGCAGAAAGTTCAGCAGCAGATCAAAGGAGGTCCAAGTAGGCTTTCGCCTTGACATCTTTGGCTACGCATCGCCCGAGTTTTTTTCTTGATTTCGACTAAGATGCCCTTAACATGCGTTTCTACCCTCACTCTTTGGGCCGCCTTCGGCTCCTTTAAAGTTGCACCAATCATTTTCGTACCCCTCGCCCACCGCGTCGTCCTGAATTTCATTTGAACCCTTTTTCTAAGCTTCAGCTTACTGACCGTCAAGATTTAGCTGTAATATACTTTTCTCTTGAGCGATACTGGTTAACAGACGTTCATCCTTTGAGAATACTAGCCAAATACGTCCCCCCCCCTCCATTCTTATCCTTCTAATTTATTCAGAGTCAGCGTTCAGATCTACGGCTACTACCAGCCATATGTAGACGTACTCCTTTCAAGAACTGAGATCCGGGCAAAATTGTAGGATTACATACTTGAGGAGGTCGCGCAAAAAAAAAACAATGACACAAGCAAGAAACAGAGACATG
Source organism: Rhipicephalus sanguineus (assembly GCF_013339695.2). Classification (NCBI taxonomy): domain Eukaryota; kingdom Metazoa; phylum Arthropoda; class Arachnida; order Ixodida; family Ixodidae; genus Rhipicephalus; species Rhipicephalus sanguineus. The sequence goes on from NW_023615679.1 coordinate 7,558, forward strand.
AGACAAACTCTAGATCGCGCTCGTCTAGTGTCTCGTTTCTTGACTGTGTCTGTTTTTTGCGCTATCTGCTCAAGTACGTATGCCTTTAAACTTCCAGTGCGCTTTATTTATTGCAGACCGTTGTTCTTTTCCGGGACTCTTGAATATGCCTTAGACTTGGTATATTGTCACGTGGTCGTGACGCTGACGAAGGAAGCATGCGACGTGTACAAAATGAAACTTTTTATTTCGCTGAACTTGAGGCCGTGAAACAGAAAGTCTACCTACAGCAATACACGCTGTACATTGATGGCGGCGAAAAGAGCGTCGGCTGTCGATAATCTGACAAGCGGTGAAGCGGGTCGGCATTTATACAGGTGCCGTCGAATATTCCAGCGTTATCGCTGGTTGTCGCGAAAGCTCTAGAATAAGCTCGAGTGTTCGCGTCTTGCGCGCAATCTTAAAAAAACGATCTACAATAATCGCGAAGCTTCTCGAACAAGGAGGCGCGGTTTGCGCTGGGCGTTGCTTACGGTCTTTGTGGGCGAAAACCGAATACAGCAAAAGTGATAATAAGAAACGCACGTGGCAATGCCCCCCTCTGAAAAAGCATCGTCCCGATGCTTAAAACAGAACACGGGGGGGGGGTGGCCACTGCCTGCGACAATAAATAACAACAATAAAGCAAGAAAGTACAATAAACAATAAGCACAAGCAAGATAGTACAATAATAAAGCAAAAGTACAGTCCTCAGATTCACTAACGCGCGTAATATGGCTTGAGGCGCACGACATGGACGGCTTCAGGTCGCGCACGGAGCCACTTAGAGTTCGTAATGCCGTCAGCGACAACCTCGTGGTCGAGTGCACCGAGGCGTCGAAGTACCCTGTGCGGTCCGAAGTATCGTCGAAGAGGCTTCTTACTAAGTCCCCGTCGGCGTATTGGAGTCCATACCCATACACGGTCACCGGGTTGGTATTCCATGTGCCGTCGTCGAAGGTTGTAGCGGCGGCTGTCAGTCGTCTGCTGGTTCTTGATCCGTAGGCGGGCGAGCTGTCATGCTTCTTCGGCGCGCTGTAGGTAGGTGGTCACGTCGATGTTTTCCTCGTCTCTCACGTTTGGTAACATTGCGTCGAGCGTCGTTGCGGGGCTCCGTCCGTAGACCAACTTGTATGGCGTCATCTGCGTCGTTCGTTGTACGGCCGTGTTGTACGCGAAGGTCACGCACGGAAGGATGGCGTCCCACGTCTTGTGTTCGACGTTGACGTACATGTCCAGCATGTCGGCGATTGTCTTATTTAGACGCTCGGTCAAGCTGTTGGCCTCTGGGTGGTACGCGGTGGTCCTGCGGTGGCTTGTGTGGCTGTATTCCAAGATCGCCCGAGTTAGGTCAGCCTAAACGCTGTACCTCTGTCGGGGATGAGAGACCTCTGAGGCGCCGTGTCGAAGGATGACGCTCTCAACGAAGATCTTGGCTACCTCAGCGGCACTGCCGATGGGTAGGGCTTTTGTTTCGGTGTAGTGGGTGAGGCAGTCGGTAGCCACGACGATTAATTTATTTCCGCAAGTCGACGTTGGGAACGGCCCCAGGAGGTCCATCCCGATCTGCTGGAATGGTCGCCGAGGAGGCTTGATCGGCTGAAGGAAGCCTGCTGGTCTTGTGGGCGGTTTCTTCAGTCGCTGACAGTGTCGGGACGTCCTTACGTAGCGAGTGACGTCGGCGGTAAGGCGCGGTCAGTAGTACGTTTCTAGTACTCGTGCGAGCGTGCGGGAATGTCCGAGGTGTCCAGCCTGCAGGGCATGCAGAATTTCTAGTCGCTGTACTGGAGTACAAAGCCATGCTTGTACGTCAACCAACGCCCATGTGCAGCGCTCCCACCGCTTATCGCTAGCCTCCTTATATACTCGGCTGCGTTGCTGAATAAGTGCTTTTTGTTCCTTGCTACTCGGTCTGGCTTACATGGTGTCAGAAGTGGGCACGGCAGTTAGCCTCTGCAGTGCAGCAAACCTTTCCATGCGACCACAGCTTTAAGGGAGGCAATACGGGATGAGTGTCCCTCATGCCCAAGTCGGAGACAACGGCCGAATCGTCCAGAACTGCAGGCACAACGATGAGTTCGACATTCCACCGCCCCCCAAGCCTCTCGACACCACTGGCGACGTTTACCATAACTAGAAAATCTGGAGAAGTGAGTTCGAACTTTTCGCAATAGCAACAAAGCTGAAGCTACAGCCGCAGTATGTTCAGGCCACTACATTTTTAATGACAATTGGTGAAGAGGCAAGACATGTTTTTCGAACCTTTAAGTTTGAGGACGAGGAGCAGAAGAATGACCTGAAACCCTTAACTCAAAAGTTCGAAGACCACTACAAACCAGTTACAAACCTCACCTTCAACGAGTTTCGGTTTAGTTCCAGGAACAAGCGAGAAGGCGAGCCATTTAACAATTGGCTCACAGAGATCACGATTCTAGCAGCTCAGTGCGAATTTAGAGAGCTTGAAGATAGGCTTCTACGGAGTAGGATAATCCTTGGGATACGAGACAAAGAACTTCAGCAGAGACTTATCTCTGAAAATCCCTCCTATGCCAAAACAGTTGAGATTTGTCGTGCTAAGGAACAGGTCGGTGAAATCCGCACGCGAATCCTGAAAACGCGGCCAGAAGGACGACACATACAAGTAGAAATGGCCCACGACGAAGAATACTTTCTGCAAACGTTGGAAGTTCACGCGGTCAAGAGCGACGGGGACTGGGTGGCGACGTTAAATGTGGCCGGTGTCATGATGCGGTGCAAAATAGACACAGGAGCGAACTGTTGCGTCATGTCAGAAACTGTCTTTCGAAAGTTATCGGTTGCTCCAGCGCAAAACAGTTCCGCTACCTTGCGTACTTTTTTCGGCCACACGGAAAACTCGGTCGGAATGATAAACCTTGTTATGTCTAATAGAACACAGAGCACCGACGTTACGTTTTTTTGTTGTCATTAAAGAGGTGCCAGTTACATTAAGCGGTCAAGTCGCTGAGAGATAGGGCCCAATAGAACGCATAAATACAGTCAATGCCGAAGCGTCTGACATCTTGCTATTTGGCTTTGATTATATTTCCAGGGCCTAGGACAACTTGAAGGTATCACCTATCGTCTGCAGCTAAATCCTGATGTACGACCAACCATTAAACCAGCACGGAGAATTGCTGTCGCCCTTCAAGAACCAGTGAAGTTCAAGTTCCATCTCGTAAAGCAAAGCTAGACGAGATGGAACGCGACGGCTTCATCACAAAGGCTGAAAGAGCCGTGCTCATCGTCCAGCCATGTGGTTGTAGTAATAAAGAATGGCAAGGTACGCATATGTTAGGACCCTTCAGATTTAAACGAGGCGATCTTGCGAGAGCATTACCATATGCCAACTTTGGAAGACGTACTGACGCGGCTTCAAGGAGCCAAATACTTTTCTACCCTCGACGGTGCGTCAAGGCTTTCGGCAAATAACCCTTGACGAACAAAGTTCGCGTGTTTTCACTATGAGCACACCGTTCGGAAGGTACAGGTTTTGCGCATGCCGTTCGGTATCACATCGGCATCCAGAAGTTTTTCAACGCGCCATGCATGAAGTGGTTGGAAATTTGGCTGGCGTAGCGGTCGTGATGGACAATATATTATTCTGGGGAAAGACAAGGCAGGAGCATGACACAAACCTCACCGCCTTGCTTGAACGCTGCAGAGAATGCAATTTAAAGCTCAATAGAAAGAAATACCAATTTTTTCCGTCCAGCATGCGTTACATGGGCCATCTCCTCACTGCAGACGGTCTGTCACTGCACCCAGACAGAGTTCAAGACATCATGCAAGTACCTGCACCAAGGAACCGTAAGGAGCTTCAAGTGTTCCTTGGAATGATCAACATTGTTTCTCGTTTCATCCCAAACCTGTCTGTTGCACCGCACCTATTCGGGAGCTGCTTAAGAAGGACGTCTCTTGGACGTGAACAGAAGTGCAGGAAACCAGTTCCCAAAGGTAGCGAGGTAATCTTGCGACAGCGCCAGTCCTAGCCTATTTTGACCAGTCCAAAGCAGTCAAATTGTCCTTTGGCGAGCCAGTATGGCGTCGGCGCAGTCCTCTTAGAACATGACCACCCCATAGCCTATTCTTCCCGCTCCTTAACCGCTGCGCAGCAGAAATATGCGTAAATTGAAAACGAAACCCAAGTCATAGTTCATGGCTGTATTTACTTCAAGGATTACATACTTGGGCAACCAGTAGGCACAGCAGAATCAGACCATCGGCCACTTGAATCAATTTTCAAGAAACCACTTTGTGATTGCCCTCCTCGTCTTCAGCGCATGCGCCTCGTTCTTCAAATGTTCCCTATCACCGTGAGATACAAACCGGGCAAGGAACTGTGTTTGGCCGACGCACTTTCGAGTCTTCCTTGCAAAAGAGAGCTGGTGGACGAAACGAAACAATTTCAAGTCAATAGTGTTTCTTCGTTACCTGTTTCAGATCAGCAGCTGCTCAGCATGAAAGCAGAGACCGAAAAGAACACCCTCATGACCGAGCTCTGCTGTTACGCAAGTACCGAGCGGCCCCAAAGCAAGCAGCACCTGCAGGAGATCTTAAAGCCATTTTGGAGCTTCCGCGACGATTTCCACGTCGAGGATGGGTTGCTACTCGGAAATAACAAGCTTGTCATTCCGCCAGCAAAACGCAGAGAAGTTCTCGTCCTGCTCCACGCTGCAGATTGTGGCGAAGATAAAATGAAGGCAAGAGCATGACAGGTAATGTACTGGCCAAGCACGAATGCTCACATTTCATATGCAGCGAAGTCATGTGCTGTTTGCGACAAGTATGTTTGCGACAAGATTGCGACAAGAAATGCAAGGCTGCCCATGCCCATGCTCAGAGGCATGACAATGCTTTAATTTCATTTGACCAATATAAGGGGGCGGGGGAGGCTTCTTGATCTTCTTCTGTTGGTGCGGCCGCTTCTCCTTCACCGCCTTCTTCTTCTTTTTCTTCTTTTATTTCTTCATTCCGGTGCTGCAGCTCCGCTGTAGCCAGCGAGTCGTAGTAATTGGCGTCCTCTAGCTCGGATTTGCATATCGGCAGGGCTTCGAGCAGTATTAGGGAACCCAAGCTCAAGTTTGCGGCGCGACGACAGCGCCGCGCCAGCCGCGCTGCGGCTCTGTCGGAAAGCTCTGAACCTTCAGCGCGGCCGACTCAGCCCCTTTCACGGTAGCGGTAGCGCACGTGCGTACGCGTTCTTCTCTCGGTGCGGGTAAATGGGGGGCCGTCAGCTGGGTACGTTGAACCGAGAGGCTTGCTGTTTGTTAGGGTGTGCGAAGCTGCGCATTTCCGCGATGGCAGAAGTGACCCCGCGGAAGCGCAGGCGTGGTCCGAAGTATTGCGGTTTAGTGGCCAGCCACAACAGTGCAGACAACACCAAGGCACACAGATTCACGTGTTAAACTGTATCGGTTCCCGGGCGTGTCGCACGAGAAATAAAGGCGGCAAGCGTGGATAGCTGACAGCGCTGTCTCGCCTTCTATTTTGGCTGTCTGAGTTCATCGTTTTCGTTCGTTCCGACTACCTGAATCGGTAAGTAACGCGGCGCTTGCACGCAGCGACTACAGTAATGATTACTCGCTGTCTTCTCGCATTGTTAAAGTCCAGTTGCGGTTCTAGGTGAAGCAACTTTGTGTTTTGATTCCCCGTGCTCGTGAGACCTACCCGTCGTTGTTGAACGTTCACATTCGCGTTATACCGTTAGCGTTGCGCGGTTGGTTGAATTCAACTGAACTAGACACATTGTCAGAAGTTCGGCGCCTGCATTTCACGCGTCGGGAAGGCTGCTTTATCACGCCGGAACGGACGTCTGTGCATTTTCAGCAAGCTTTGACATCGTTCTGCAGGTTTGCTTTGTTTTTGTCACTTTATTAGGGTGATATATATTTAAGCCGCTAAATATAACTGGCACTTAATACATGCTTTGCAGCTGCAACCTTGAAGTAACCACCTTCTGACTTTGTGCGATTTTGTAGCCGCATTCACGCAACAGGTTTTATACGCCTGTCAAGTCGATATCATAAAAAGAGACTGCAAGCATGACGCGAGAGCCGAAAAAACGAGGCGAGGCATCTTGCTTCACGGTGGTTAAAGCTCAGCTAGCTGTCTCGCCTATTAATCGGCGGGTGATTCGCCAGCGGCACGGAGGACTTTCCTCTGATCTTCTCAGGAAGCAGTGCCATGGCCGTATAATCTTTTTTTCGCACGCCGCAAACCTTTGTTCACGAAAGTAGACTGCTGCTACTGTAAGCATGCCATATCAAAACAATAATCATATGATTCGTAGTCCACGCCGCAGAACATCGATAGCGTGTACGGCTTCATTTCGGAGTGCATGTGGACCATTATTCATCTTTAACATGACAGAATGAGACTTACCTCGAGGTATACGTCCTACACGGTGTAATCGCGACTTGGGAAATGCATTTCGCTTTGAGTCGGGCGTCGTTGTCGTCGATCGTCTGCTCTTCACCGCTAACGTGATTGACGAGCCTTTCTCATTTTATCAAGTTCGCTTTTCGGAAGTGCCAGTCAAGCCTTGAAAATCCTTTTGAAGCCGCACTGCGAGCGGTACATTGTGAGGCGCCGCAAGTGCACCGCGAGAGCTCTGCACGTGCACAGAAGCGAGCAGAAACGCGGTGGAGAGAAGCGAAAACGCACGCTGCTTACACCCCAGTTTTTCTTTTTCTGCCAGAGATGGCGATGCCTGTCAAGAGCAGCAGCGCCGCTAAGCGTTGCTTGGGAAGCCTATCTCCTTCTTGTACACGTAGTACAGGGGGTGCGGTGCGGTAGCAAACGTCAACTTGAAGCAGGGCAGGCTGACTCTGCTCGAGTACCACCTTGCGATAGAGAAATCCGGGCTTGTACTCGGTCAGCGCGGTAACCTCACCACAGTGCTCGTTCCAGATGAATATGTCCTATCTCGTACTCTCGGGAAAACTGACCCAAGGAGTGAGGCAACGCCACGTACAAATCGGTCTCCAAGTTTTTGGCAATGTCGATGGCGCACGCTTTGCCTCAGTCACACGTGTCGCCGCCGACAATTGAAGACTGTTTTCGCACTAAATTTGTAAATGCATTCCACCTCAGCTCTTCGGGGTCGACGGCGGGCGTGCCATTCACTATTGCAGTCTTTCGATCGTTCTCCACGTTGCGGATGGCTCCGTGCAGCGCACTCCACGTTATCTTCAATCTTTTTCCTGATGCACTCAAACAGGTGGTTCACGACGGTCATCCACGTGCGCTGCACGGCGTCGTCGCTCTGCATGAGAACGTCCAACTGTGGAAAGTTGAGTTTCGAGTACTTGGTGAGACGCTTCATCACGTACGCGTCAACGGGATCCGTGTTGTGCATCACGGTCAACATGGCCTCTATGTTGTCTTCGTCGGTGGCCACGTACACTGCGCTCAGGTTTCGCGAACTGAAGCCCAGCCGACGGTAGGCCTCCCGCAGAACGGGGTCACTTTCCACGTTTGTGCTGCCGCTCTCTTTGAACACTGCGTTGAGCGTGCAAAATGCGCGAGCCATTCTGTTGACGGTGCACTAAGTGGGCGAGCCGCCGTATTTCTCTGTCAACTCGTTGAGGCGTTGAATCAGCTCATCGTCAGTCTTGGACATCAACATTTGTTGTTCCTCGTCTTCGTCGTCGTAACGCCTGCTAAACACACGGAGAAGTTCGTTGGGATTGACGTGATGTGCAGAGGCCCTGAGGATGGTGGTTAGCACGCTCTCCTTGTGCTTGTGCAACCGATGCAGTAAAGCGCTCACGTAGCGTTCACATGCGCGCATGAGCTTGTTGTTTCTGCAGAGCTGCTCATCGCCGCATTCGTCATCGTCGTCGTCCATGTTGTTTCTAGCAGTGGTGATGTCGTTTACGATGCGCTTTCTCGTTTTATTATTTATCGTGTGGCCGGCGGCGATTGCAAAGGCGCAGGCGAGCGTCATGCCCTTCTCTCGAGCAATGTTTACCAAGTTGTTCAAGTCAGTCGCGGCGCACGCAACTTGTATGATGCCCGCTATGGTGTCGCACCGTTGTTCCAAGTCGCAACTGGGGGTGTTATCCAAGTTTGAGTTGTGATCGTAAACGGACGCGGCGGCCGCGAATGCGGAGAACAGGGGGAAAGCGTCGTACATGTCCGGCGTTCCGTAAGCCGTGCAGCGAGCGTCCTTGTGAAACACGGTAGTAGGTGTGGTAACCCACTTTGGCACTTCTTTCTCCTCTTCGTGCTCGTCCTCTTCCTCAATTATAGATAGAGCGTTCAGATCTTGTACGATGGGATAGACGTCTTCTTCTTCTTCTTCTTGTTCTCCTCTGTCGCGTAATAACAATAATTCTCCTTGTTGTTCTTCCTCATCCTGATCCTCCTCTTCGAGTTGTTCAGTCACCACGCTCAGCTTGCGGGGCGCTGGGTACCTGTCCTTGATGCCCCGGTGACACATTACCGGGTCGTAATCAATGTCCCTCCATAGCCAGCTGTAAGCACCGTGAATGCCGCCGTCGCAAACGCGCGAGTTGTAGATGCTCTGTTGCCAGTGAGTTTTCAAAGCCAGCCACTCGCCGACGTTCATTGCGCACTGCAACACTTGGAGCCGGTGCATCCAGAAATCCAGACCTCGACAGTCGTAACACTGAGACAGAGCCAAGTCCAACCATTGCGGTGTCCTGTTCCATGCACCGTAACATCTTTACGACGAGAGGCAGCGGTCGTCGTCTCCGCATTCGCTCGGTCCGAAAGTTTCCACGTACAGACACACTCGGTTGTTGTCGTTGCTGCACCAGTACTGAGCAGTTAGCGGAAAATAGTGCGGGCACGGTCTCTCGTCAATGCACCCTTTATCGTAACCCAATCGCGTCACCGTAACTGCACTCAGTTTGCTGGCCACGACGTCGTCTTGATCTTCTTCTTCTACTTCTTGTCCTTCATCATTTGCACCCATCTTGCCGTTCCGCAAATCGACGTCGAACGGGGCCGGGTGAAGAAGCAGAGTGGTCTTTGCAAACGGCATGTGACGGGGACCCAGGAAGGCGATAAGCATAAAGTCCAGAGAACACATGAGCACCGGCTTGACGGCGTACATGGACGACTCGTAAAACAGCACGCACCCGTACAGGCCCCGAGGCTTGGTGTACCAAGTGTACTGGATCATTGGTTTGACAGACGTGACGCGGCGAGGCGTGAAGACGATGCTGACCAAGTTGGCCTTTGCAGGATCCCGACGAGAAGTTACTGAGCACATCTCTCGATCTCCGATCTCGGAGAAAGCAATCCCCAACTGCTTCAATCCAAATGAAGTTAGCGCGTTAGTGAACCATTTTCACCCATCTTGCCGTTCCGCAAATCGACGTCGAACGGAGCCGGATGAAGAAGCAGAGTGGTCTTTGCAAACGGCATGTGACGGGGACCCAGGAAGGCGATAAGCATAAAGTCCAGAGAACACATGAGCACCGGCTTGACGGCGTACATGGACGACTCGTAAAACAGCACGTACCCGTACAGGCCCCGAGGCTTGGTGTGGCAAGTGTACTGGATCATCGGTTTGGCAGACGTGACGCGGCGAGGCGTGAAGACGATGCTGACCAAGTTGGCCTTTGCAGGATCCTGACGAGAAGTTACTGAGCACATCTCTCGATCTCCGATCTCGGAGAAAGCAATCTCCAACTGCTTCAATCCAAACGAAGTTAGGGCGTTAGTGAAACGCCATCGTTGCCGACCACCCTCACCGGACCTAATTGATGCTTTCTCCCTTAATAAATTCCAAGTACTTTGCAACTTCTTTTTCGTCACATTGCATACATTTTTTAGCGAACGCTATTAACCTATGCCTGACTGTAGTGATGGCCAAGAGCCGCTTGGCTCGTTCCACATTCACCGACATGTAGCTGCGGTTGTAGCGCGCGCGTCGAGGCGCCGCGGTTTTTATAATATTGAAAAATGAAAAAAAAAATAATAAAAACAACAATGATGCGGGGGAGGGGAGGTCAACGACGCTTTTTACTCTTTTTTTATCCTCCTTCGTCCTATGCCTCTTCCTTCATCCTATGCCTATCGTAAGATCTTGCGGATGTTTTGTACAAGAACCCGGTGGATGTTCGGTTTAACTTAACGAGGAGGCTGAGGAAAGAAGGGGGTGGTTCCGCTTCCCGGGTGTTCTGCGTCGCCGCGTGTCGTTATCGTCGCAGCAGCACGGCGCTTACACGACTAGTTACTGACGCCGCGAGGATGTGTTGAAAGAAGACAATAAAAAAAAAGGCACGTGGGCGTTGGCGGACCGTTATCCGTCTTATGGCTCATTCACACTGGGGAATCCGCCGGCCACAGCGACCGGAATTCGCGCGCCGCCGAAATTCAACATTGTTCACACCGCATAGGAACCGCACCGCCGAAACTGGGGCGCCTAGTTGTCATCGTCCCTTCGCGCGAAGGAACGCTGGCACCGACGCGCTCTGCGTTGTGTTCGCGTTTCGTTATGGCGAAGCGCATAAACAGGAGCAGGGTCGTCGAACTGCTAGGCCTGCTGGAAAGCAACTTTCTGGCGATGTCTGACGAGGAGAAACATGCGTTCGCCGAACAAGAAACGACGCAAGCAGTCGTGGTTGGTTCGCCCTGATTTGCAAGACGCGAGAAGCTTGGTCGAGCCGAGATAATGCTACCCGTTTTGTGAGATTGCGATGGTGTATTGCAAAGATGACAATCGCGACAACACTTGGCACTTGTCGAGAGCTACAGGATGATTACGAAAGACTTCGCTGTTGCTGCGGGCTTCGACGACTGCAATATCACAAGCACGCCGCCATTTTTCGAATGTTCTACTCGCGTTCCGATTGGTTTGCGGTGAGGGAATCCGGCGGCAGCTGCCGCAAAAATCGGTCCAGGACCGATCGACGCGGAAAGGGATTTTCCGGCAGGTCTCGCTGCCGCCGAAGCGGATTCCGCGCGCTCTCGCTGCCGAGTGTCTGAGTGTGAACGCGCCCTTATGAAGGCAGTATTAATGGAAAAGTACGGGCAAGAAGCAGGAAGAACAAAAAGAAAAAAGGAAGAATAAGAAGATGTCACAAATTAGCGGGTTATAAAGCGCGCGCGAGGCCGCTTTCAAACTGCTGCGAGACAGAACGGCGCGAACCGCTCGCCAAGAAGCGCGAAAAGACGAAAAAACAAGCATCAAAAGACGCCGGCGCGCCGCATCCTCCTCACCCAATCGAGCCAGGCGCAGACGACGCGATCAAACGCCCGGCAAATCCTGGCTGTTTCTAGAAGGAAGGGGGGACGCATCCGCGAGCGATGCCGCCGCGATTCGAACCTACGAGAAAGCTCTCGCCCTTTCCCCAGGCTTAGCTGTACTGCACGCAGAAGAAGCATCCCGACGCTTCTAGAAACCGGGGAAGAAGGGATAAAAGCGTGCAAACGACGAGAGTCGAGTAGGGCAGGCAGTGCAGTCAGCGAAGGAGTGAGCGAGTCAGTCGGCCCGGTGATGGTGAAGTTATGCGAAGTGTGGCCAGTGTGGCTCCGTTAGCCAAAGAAGACGTGTTTATGATGGTGTGCGGTCAGTCGAGCGTCGATTTGGAAGAATCCGATGACGACACCGTGTGAGCCGTGACAAGACACGACGACGGTTGAGCTACGACGATCAACGCTGGAGCTGGCGTGAGTGTTTCCTTGAAGAGAAGCATTCGTTTACCGTCCAAGTATTGTGGACTGGATACGCCATTATCTATTCAGGACTTTAACTGTCGTTGAATAGTTGTAATGCATGCGATTGCATTTGTAGCGTGTGATCTGTTTGTTTAGCTCCCGTTGTGTAAACACCATCTGAGTTATATTGTGAAGCTGTAACTGGTACCAGCCGAGTGTGCACGTGTTTGTGGTATTTGTATTGCCTTAACTGAGAATATATTTCGTTTTCGTTTGTGTTGTCGACTCTCGGCTCTGACTCGGTCTTTGGACCACAACCGGCGTTCGCTGGCGCACCAAAGGACCAACCCTAAATTGTCCGCGCTTTCGTGGTGCGTTTTCGGAGGGCCGTGACGCCAGCCCTTAGAATCCGCCCGGCGATTGCCGTCCCCATTAACGGGATTAGTGACAGAAGAAAAAGACTATGAATAAGAACAAAGGGGAAAATAAAAAAATAATTGTATTACCCCCCCCCCCCACTCGAGAGCTTGTTTTTATAACGATGATGCATTACCGGATTTTTGTTCTCGGAATTGATGAATGGATGAATGAATGAATGAATGAATGAATTATTGATGGGGATGGATGGCTGTGCGGGTGTCAGCGCACGGAGCTGGCTGACTAATTACTAGGAAGACAATTCGAGAGGTACGGTATAAACACAGCATATCCACGGAGTGAATGATGATGGGTGGGCGAAGCTGCGGAGGTTCATCGGTAAACCGTGAATCTTCCGTGAATTCTGCCCAGTACATCATCACCGACGTGAGATCGGGCGCGTTTATACTAAAGGTTCGATGAGTTATGACGACTTGCAGCTCACTTTAATTTTACATGTACGCTGTGAATTTTCATTGTTTAGGAAACCATTGCTTTAGAAAACATCTGGCGTCTTTCGTTAAGCAGCTGGCGTCTTTTCGTTCTGCTTTAGAAACATCTGGCGTTCTTTCGTTTTGCTTTTAGAAAACATCTGGCGTCTTTCGTTGGTTTATTTCATCAATCAACGGCGTTTTGAACAAAATTTTTATTGTTTAATCACGCACAGGAGAAATCTCACCAGGCACTACCTTGGAGGTAAACAATGGCTGCTAATGGGAATGAGAGACAGAAGAAGTCGGCTTTTAGCTAACACTTACACTTCTACTTCTACTAACGTTTCCTACTGGAACATGCCAATGGCTAATAATGGGGAATGAGAGACAGAAGAATTCGGCTTTTAGTTAACGCGCGCGCTGCGAATTTTTTATTGTTCAACAACGCACAGGAAAAATCTCCCACCGGCACCTACTTGGAGGTCAAGATCTGGTACTAGCGTTACGACTGGTTACGCACTACTACCACTACTACGACTACGAGGGAGGAACGGGTGCCGCCTTAAGGAGCTTCGCCCCTAAAATTTTTAGTGCGTGTCCACCGTCACCACCGCCGAAATGGCTGCTGAAACCGCCGACAGTAGCGTTTACCTAGTGCCACCGTTGCTCGAAGAAGAGAAGAATCAACTCAAGACGTGCGCTTACATAATCAACAACAAGCAGTGCGTATCCAACCGACTTTATCCCATTGGCTTACGTCTCGTCAGTAGCGAGGTGGAAGAAGACGTTCGCGAGCAGCAACCCGACGGTAGTGTAAAGACAAAGAAGCGCTGGACGGTGATTCTAAGTTTGAGAAAAACGAGACGCTAGTGGTATCCGGTGACAAGTATTGGTGTGGCGGTGGCGACGGGCGGCGGCAACAACAACAACAACAGCTGCAACGGTGCGCGCACAGCGACGAGTCTACTGTGCTCTTGTTGGCGCAACAGTTGCTCGCCTTTTTGCTACACCATCACAGCAAATGCTGCATCAAGCATTTGGACGTGACGCCCCACTTGTTTGACGCCACCATGTTGCACCTGTTGCGCCAGTATCCTGTGTACATCAGAGATTTGGAAATCAAGTACACCGAGGTGGGCGGCGAACAGAACGAAGGGAGTAAGACGTTGGATTCACTTCACCACCTGGTCGCGTTGAATCAACTGAGCAAATTGGTCATTAACACGCCGTGCATGGGGCGTTACGTGTTGGTCAGTAGAACGTTTGCCGATGCAATCAAGAACATCACGGTGCTTGACGTTGCCACCGTGATATTCGAAAACAGCGAAGACTTTATTAAGCTCACAATGGACAACCACAACCTGACCGAGTTGGCGGTAACCGTGGACGAAGTGATGGTAAAGAATCTCATACAACTGGTCACCACTACCGTGCTGTGTCACCAAGAAGGGGACCTGATACAACCGAGAAAGCTGTGCAAGTTGTCCCTGTGTGACACCGTTATCGGTGGCGGCGGCATGTTACCCTGCTTTAATCGGCTCATGCAAGTAGTGTTTAACGAGTCGGACATTTACGTACCTCGCTTGTGTTACATAGACATGAGCGGCATGTGAGTCAACATGGAGTTTATGATGGTCGTGTGCGAAGTTTTGCGCCTTGCCATAGTTAACGACACCGTTCGTTCGTACATGACCATAAAGCTGCCCAACCTCTGCTTCAACGACCGCACTTTGGTGGAGCAGTACAATACGACCAAGACTTCTGCAACCACCATTGGTTTCCTGGTCAATTGCACCCCCTTTATCCATAGCGGCGTGTCGTCGTCGGCGGCGGCGGCGGATGAGACGACGCGAGAATGGGAAGAAAGAGCTGTAGTAGTAGTGGAGCAGGAGAAACAACAACAACAGGAAGAAGAAGAAAATGGAGATGATGATGCAGCAGCAGTAGCAGCGGCAGACAACGACGTAGACACCATTAAACTGCTGAAACAATTGCAACCGCCGTCTTCGCCCCGCCGCTTCGGGAACAGCAGCAGCAACAGCAGCGAAAGTCTCTGTCGCCCTCGCTGTTCAGGTCCATCGCGGCCACAACCCGAGGAGGCGGCGTCAAAAGCGCAGCCGCCGCCGCATATACTTTCGGGGAGTGCAGCAGCAGCAGCAGCATGAAGAATACACCGCCGCCACCGCCACCCTCCATACACCACCACTTGAGCGGCAAGAGCATAACGCTGTGGGTAAACTGCGAGGGTGTCAATGCAGACAACATCGATTACATCATGGAATGCATTCACCTGTCTCGCAAGAAAAATCTGTCCCCCTGTAAAACCGTGGTGGTCACGCTGGACGAGTCGTACTCACACAACAGACACGTCGACCCAAAGTGCCCGCCGTACGCGGCAGTCAGAGACTCAATTGGCATTGTGACAAACAGAGTGATGAGTGCCGGAGCAAATAGTTACCGCATTTTATTTTTCAACAAGGCGCACCACATGCACGCTTACGACAACACTTCGACCACGGCCAGCCGATTGGCGTTCGTCGCATCCACGGCCACCTCGGTCTTTATCCCTTTCAGGCACGAATTATGATGCACTGTCTGCAAATGCATCAAATTTGCATGGCATGATTTCAAGGCACTCAGTATTACATTCCAAGAAATAAAATGAAGGAATGTGTTGTTTTGTGCGAGTTTCAGCAATTATTGTTAATTAGCACGTAATTAAATATCGAATTATTCTGCAATCAGTCAGCTTCAATTCTTGCATAAAAGGAATCAACTATTAGGCCCGAAATGCATGCACAGTTTGTTTTTTGGTTGTATGCTTTTCGAGCGAAGAAAAAAAATACTCTTGACGTCGGTCCTGGGACGTCGCACGTCGAACGATCGTCAACATGGTAGTGTCTCTAGCAAAGTGATGATCTGCAGCAATAAGTAGCATAATGAAGTTAAATAACCTCTAGTAATCCACTCAGGAAGCTTGCACGAATGTGCACACTAAGTTTCAGGTCATTTGAAAAAACACGCGGTGCGTGATGCGACTCCAAAGTTGATGTGTACAAATGTACACACCGTGACTGAAAGGGTTATACAATTGCAATACGGGGTGTTCGAGTATCCTTTGGCCGACAGCTGCTGCTACGTGACGCGCTATTTTGACACGGTCGATTACGGCCCGGTTTCTTTTCGCCGCTTCTTCTCCGTGCTTTCGTCCATCTTGAGCATGGAGTACCGGGTCTACGAGGAGCCGGGCAAGGCCGAGCCAAACGTGATCAACTTCGCTCAATCCTTCCCCGATCAGTCGAAAGTTGTGCCCGATGCTCAGCTCTTCCACAAATTTTTCACTCCGAGCCCCATCGTGTTCATGGTCGAAGGCATGGCGTTGCACAATTTGGACCAAATTCAACGCGGCACGGCTCACTTCATCTTCTCGATCATCGGTCACTACATGTCACTCTCTGGCGCCACCCCCAACGATGACGACGACGTTCTCGAGGAGGGTGGCGACATCGAGTACACTCGAAAGAGCAAACGCATACAGCAACAACAACGACAACACGACCCAGAACAAGACATGCTCACAGACAAGAAAAAGACCGCACAGAAATGTGCGCTAGTGTTCTGGTCAGACAACGTCGCCACCCTGAACACTTTCTACAACTGCATAAACACCGTCACGCGTCTACACCGGGGCAACTTGTACGACATCGAGCCCAAGTACAAGATGTCGTACGCCCGATCCATATTCACATACTGGACAAACAAAGCAGCCATCAATCTCCCCAAGGCCATAAACACGACACTAACAATCTACTTTATCCACTCGTCCACCTCTCCCGTCATCAAGGTGGACGGTAGCGACAAGTTCAAAAAAGCCGGCAGACCCCACGCATTGTGGGAATCGATGTAATGCGAAGCAGCCAGCAAAGAGCTGCATACATCGTCTTGTATGTCATTGAAGAAAATGCGTGTCATGGTTTTCATGTTAACTCCTAATATTTATGTTAGTCACACAGTAACGTCGCGCAATACCAATTTCGGGGTAGATCAAGCTAGTGAAACGGCCGCCAGCGCCCCATGAGCGTGGCACGTAAGTCATGCTGTTCATGACATGCATGTCGTGATTTTCATGTTAACTCGTGTTATGTATGTTCATCACACAGTCACCTCGGAAGATACCAATTTTGGTGTATATCAAGCTAGCGAAACGGCCGCCAGCGCACCATGAGCGTGGCATGTAAGCCATGCCGTACATGGCATACATGTCAATATTTTCATGTTACCACCTGTAGTTTATATTCGTCCTACAGTCATGTTATGCCATACCAAATTTGGTATACATCCCAATAACGAAACGGCCAGGAGAGCACATAGTCTTGGGCGGCTACATAGATAGATAGATAGATAGATAGATAGATAGATAGATAGATAGATAGATAGATAGATAGATAGATAGATAGATAGATAGATAGATAGATAGATAGATAGATAGATAGATAGATAGATAGATAGATAGATACGCTCAAAGTCGCAGAAGTTCGCTAAGAAATGCTTCGCATTTAATACACATCCATTGCATCCATCAAACTAAACACTCTGGAGCCAGCGTTTGTTTGCGACGAGGACAACACGATGACCATCTACATGTGTCCTCGCGCGCTGGTCAACTCCATACGCTACACTTTCAACTACATGTCTCTGGACCTCATCGTCGAAATGTTCGGGTGAACGACGAAGGCAATGCCGTCCAAAATCATCAGTCTCAACAACTCGTTGCACTGTCGCGTTCGCCCCGAAGATTACGAACGAATCAGGCAGGAAAGGATGACATACATGCAGATATCAAACGACATCGCAGTGGTGGCCATCGGAGACGAAGACGACGACATTTCCTCCGACAAGGCCATCCCTTTCATTCGCACATATAACACGGCAACACAAACACAGGACAAATCCTCATCAGCGTCTACATCAACCTCAGACAAGCGCGCGGCGCTCAAACGCCCTGCACGAGCTGCATCTGACGGCGACACTCCTCCGCTGGCCAAAGGGCGCAAAGTCGCCAAGAAATAACGCCGCTTTTGCGTTATTTTTTTCTTGTGTACATATTTTTTATTCTGTACATACATGTAAACTTTTTTTCATTTTTTTTTCAACGTCTTCAACCACTTGTATATATACACCCCCATATTTTTCAATGTCTTCACCCACTTCTTGTATATATACACCCATTTTTTTCAATGTCTTTTACCCACTTCCTTCTTTTTCGTGTATCCCATGATGTACAGTAGTGTCTATATGCTTTGTATAACTGTTTTTACAATGTACTCTATTCTCTGTATAATACAATTGTTGGTCACAAAAAAAAATTGCTAATCTATTCCGCTCTTTGCAAACATGTGTGAACGAAAACAAAAATATATATGTTGTATGTGTCAAAACGCAAAAAAGTCTCTGTCTCACATTTTTTTATGAAATGATAAAGAAAAAAACAAAAAACGTCATTGACGTTACCCGCATCGCGGGCTGAGATGTGGCGCGTAAGTGATAACGTGTGCCTCGTCCGTTCTGCAACCCTCGCTTCTCAACGCAGCCGGGCAGCCTACCGTTGGAGACGGGATTTCCACCAGCTGCGTAGCGCTCTCTTGTAGTCGCTCGATCACAGATTTCCCGTGCAACTGACTGCCGTTGACGAGGATGGGTAGAATGGAGTTGCCACCGCGGCTGCCGCATTCCCATATGTATTTCGCTCCCAGACCGGTGGCAATGGCGTCTACTGTAATCATCAACCTACTTATCATCGTGGCGTCTTCGATTTTGCCATTACCCAACGGACTTATTTGATGTTTCGCGTCATATGTCATCGTGAAACCGAGTCTTCGTTCCAAGGGGCGCAGGATCAACCAGTCGAGCGTGTTGGTGTTTCGTGTTTGATAATGAACCCCCTTCTCGCCCGGTGCGTATCTGAGAAACGCGCATGCACTGGCCTTAAACAATTCGTGGTCGTTGTTCCTAAATAAAGTGCATAGGTGTTGATCCCGTAACAACTCTGCTTTATTCATATTGTTCGGTCCCTCAAACAATTCCTGCCACCTACTTGCGACCGTATTTACCTGTGCAGCGGGTGGTGCTTTCACGCAAAAATACTCTTCCTCGCCCTATGCCAGCCTCACCAGAAAGCGTAACAGCGGAGAAAATAAATAATTCTTTTCACCGTTTAGGGTCTGTAAATATTGTGTTCGCTTATCCTTAGATGAAAATGCCGACGACGTACCATTGTCATATTTGGAGTTGAACAGTAGCAAGTGGAGCACCTTTGCAACCATTGTCTGTTCAGTCGAAAGCCCGTGCAACACAGCGTACATACCGAACCGGTCTTTCTCGCCACTTTATAACGGCGTTGCATTTCTAATGGCGCCGTACGCTTCGGTAAAGACACGTATCGCGAGTCGACTCGGACGCATTTCAAAATGGTAGCATAGCGCGCGTCCCAGTGCAAATCCAGCGTAAAGAACGGTTGTTGATTATCTAGCTGTACATCAGGCAACGTAATAGGATTAGGGAACCAATAGCCTAACCCTTGGGCGACTGCATCGAAATCGAGTAGCCTGTGTTGGGGACCGTTGCCGCTAGTTTTGTCTAGCATTAGTACTCTATTTTGTCGAGGTAGTTGCATCTGTGTACCTCTTGGTTGTAAATAAATTTGAGCAGTGGTGTTACCTACGTAGTGTTCGTTGTCCGGAGGAAACGATTGTTTGAATAACTGATGCTGCATAAACTGTTTCCACGTTGAATACATGGTGACGCCCCTCGCAAAAGGAAAAAAAGAACGATCCGTGGGGGTGCGTATGAACAGAAGTTTTTTTTTTGTATTTTTTATCTTTGAAACTAGTGGCATTCATACATACATACATACATACATACATACATACATACATACATACATACATACATACATACATACATACATACATACATACATACATAAGTACGTACGTACGTACATACATACATACATACGTCTTCTTCACCCTTGATTCTGTTATCGCATCCCGCACGCGGCAGCCGCAACGCGAACAACACAGACAGGACGTTCTGTTACTGAGATCGTAACGGATGCACCATGGCCGCAGAAGGTTACAACAGAGTTATCAGGCATACATACGCGTTCACACAAAAAAGAAACAAAAAAACACGCGGGGGCTACCGAAGGAGCGCTGGATGGAGGTGGTGAAGGAGAGAGGAAAAAAAAAACTATAAGAACGCAAAGTGGTACACGTATATAAGGGCCCTTAATCTACGAGGTCATTTGTTTTGTCGTCATAATGTCGGGCGAGGCAGTGGATGATAATGCCGGCGGCGTATTCACTGACATTGCAACTCTAATTGAAGCTTTTACCAATAACAGAGAATTTATTACCATGCTAACTTCTATATTGTCGCAACGCGGAAATAACAAGATACAGGACCGACCACGTTGCGACGAGGAAAGACAAGTCTGTATTCCGATAACAAAAAGAGCAGACGCCTCAACGTCGTCTTCCTCAGAAAGCCCACAGCTGCAGCTCGTGCTGCTCGCTTCTTTGTCCTCTGTCGTCCTGTCGGCTATTGATCGTGACAGCCTCCCTTCCAAGGAAGCATCGTCCCGATGCTTCATCGTCACGGCAGCAGGGTTTGTACTCACTGGCAGCCCATGAGTTCATTCGCACAAATAAGGCTTCATCCGAACCACGTGAACAACCTCTGGTGCATGCTTTTGACGCCTTGAGCAATGTGGACTGTCGGGAACAACCTCATAGTTAACATCAGTGAGACGTCGGAGGACTTTATACGGCCCGAAGTACCGCCGTAATAGCTTCTCTGAGAGGCCACGCTGGCGAACTAGGGTCCAGACCCAAACTCTCTCTCCCGGCTCGTAGTAGACTGGTCGGTGACGTAGATTGTAGCGCCTTGTGTCATAGTCCTGCTGGCGACGAATACGCGTGCGCGCAAGTTGTTGGGCTTCTTCAGCAAGCTGAGTTATGTAGTCTGCATCTGTACCGACGCCATCGTTTTCATGCGGCAGCATAGCGTCGAGCATGGCTGTGACTTCACGGCCATGGAGAAGACGGAACGGTGTCATGCATGTTGTCTCTTGCTGGGCCGTATTATATGCAAAAGTGACATAAGGCAAGATCTCATCCCAGTTCTTATGCTCCGCATCAACGTACATGCAGAGCATATCGGCAAGTGTCTTGTTTAGACGCTCCGTCAGACCATTCGTTTGTGGATGGTATGCCGTTGTACGCCGGTGAGATGTGCCGCTAAGCTTCAGCACTGTGTGTAACAGCTCGGCTGTGAATGCTGTTCCCCTGTCAGTTATTACTACAGATGGAGCGCCATGCCTCAGCACTACATTCTCTATAAAAAACCGGGCTGCTTCACTTGCCGTGCCCCTCTCCAGAGCCTTGGTTTCGGCGTAGCGAGTGAGGTAGTCCGTGGTTACAATTATCCATCTGCGCCCTGCAGCCGAAGTTGGAAATGGGCCTAGGAGATCCATTCCGACTTGAGTGAATGGTACATCCGGTACATCAATCGGATGGAGGAGCCCTGCTGGTTTGACGGCTGGCACTTTCCTACGCTGGCATTCAAGGCAAGTCCGAACGTACTGTTGAACGGTTGCCGTTAGTCTTGGCCAGTAGTACTTTTGTCTCACTCGGCATAGCGTTCGTGTGTAACCCAGATGACCGGATGTTGCTTCATCATGGCACGCCTGTAGTACTTCTTTCCTCAGTGGTGTTGGAACGACGAGTAAGTAGGTGTTTCCGTTCGGCGAAAAGTTCACCTTATATAGGACGTCGTTTCTCAAGCAAAATGATGCTACTCCTCTTGCGAAGAGCTTTGGCACAGCGGATGTGCGTCCCTCCAAGAAACCAATAATGGATTGCAGTTCCGGGTCGTCGCGTTGCTGCTGTGCGATTGTAGTCGTGTTGACAACCCCGACAAAGGCCGCGTCGTCGTCATCGTCAGAATTTGCATGTTCAAGTGGCGCGCGAGAAAGGCAATCGGCATCCGCATGCCGCTTCCCTGATTTGTACACAATAGCCATATCGAATTCTTGAAGCTTAAGGCTCCAGCGCGCCAATCGTCCTGATGGGTCTTTTAGGTTCGTCAACCAACAAAGAGAATGACGGTCGCTGACAACTTTAAACGGGCGGCCGTACAAATATGGGCGAAACTTTATAACAGCCCACACCACCGCAAGACACTCTTTTTCAGTGGTGGAATAATTCTCTTCCGTGCGGGAGAGGGTCCTGCTCGCATAAGCAATTACTCGTTCGGCGCCATCTTGCCACTGCACGAGTACGGCTCCTAAGCCAACATTGCTGGCGTCGGTGTGGACCGCTGTCGGAGCGTCATTGTCAAAGTGTCCGAGGACTGGCGGATTTTGGAGGCGTTGCCGCAGCTCGTTGAACGCTTCCTGCTGCTCTTCACCCCACACGAATGTGACGTCTTCTCTGGTGAGACGTGTCAACGGCGAGGCAATGCGTGAAAAATTCTGAATGAAGCGTCGGTAATAGGCGCACAGTCCTAAAAATCGTCTGACTGCCTTTTTGTCAGATGGTGCGGGAAAACTTGTAACGGCAGCTATTTTGTCGGGGTCAGGCCGCACACCTTCACTGCTGACAAGATGCCCCAGAAACAGAAGCTCTTCGAAGCCAAAGTGACATTTTTCTGGTTTAAGCGTTAGTCCAACAGATCGTATCGCTTGGAATACCGCGTGTAGTCGCTTCAAATGCTCGTCAAATGTGGCAGAAAATACAATCACATCGTCCAAATATACCAGGCACGTTTGCCACTTGAGGCCTGATAGTACGGTGTCCATGAGCTGCTGAAATGTTGCCGGTGCGGAGCACAAGCCGAAAGGAAGTACCTTAAATTCATAAAGGCCATCGGGTGTCACGAATGATGTTTTTTTCTCTGTCTCTTTCGTCGACTTCTATCTGCCAATATCCGCTCCTCAAATCCATCGACGAGAAATAACGTGCATGCCGTAGTCGATCGAGGGAATCGTCTATACCAGGTAGCGGGTAAACGTCTTTTTTAGTAACCTGATTGAGCTTGCGGCAGTCCACGCAGAAACGTAAGGTGCCGTCTTTTTTCTTCACCAATACTACCGGCGATGCCCAAGGACTCTTCGACGGCTGAATAACGTCATCCTGAAGCATCTTGCGCACCTGACTTTCTATGGCTTCACGTTCCCGCGGAGCTACTCGGTACGGGTTTTGCCGTATGGGTCTGGCCGTTTCATCCGTAATGATGCGATGTTTCGTCAAAGGCGTTTGACAAACTCTGGACGTCGAAGAGAAACAATCCTGAAACTGATTAATAAGGTCCAGGAGGCTTTCCTTCTGCGTAGGCAGCAAACTTGGGCCAACATCGACGGATAGAGGTACGGGCAGCAGGTCGGTGTGATCGTCTTGCTCCACAGTTAAGCAGCTTGCGACCTCAGTGAGCTCCTCCACGTACGCGACTGCCATACCTCTCGCAAGATGTCGTCGCTCAGGGCTGAAGTTTGTTACTAGAACTTGCGTGTGTCCGCACTTTACGCTTATGACGCCTCTTGCAATGGATAGGCCATGGCTGAATAGCAATGTTGGGATTTGTTCGGCGATGTAGTCGTACTTGCCTAGTAGGTCGCATGTTACAGCCACGAGAGCGCTGGACCGCGGAGGGATGGTCACGTCATCGTCGAAGACGCGCAGATGTTTACGTGGCAGATCTGCATAGCGTATATCCGAAACTTGATCCGGGGCCATCCAAAATGTAACCGACCTGTCCGGAATGTCTATAACGGCGCCGTATTCAGACAGGAAATCCATTCCTAAGATCAGGTCCTTGCAGCACTCCGACAAAATGACGGACGTGGCAACGAAAGCCGAATTACCGATGTTAATTCTGGCGGTACATTTGCCGGTCGGCGTCATCAGTTGACCACCCGCGGTTTTGATGTTGGGCCCCGTCCATGAAGTCTTAACTTTTTTACAGCGAAAGCTGTTATGAGATCATTTCACCGGCCGTTTTTGGCGCCGTAGTTGTCCGCCGCCGCCGCCGCTGCCGCCGCCGCCGCCGCCGCCGCCGCCGCCGGTGTCCGTAACCAGTATCGATCGAAATAAGAAAAAAAAACGAAATAAGAAAAAATTCCAGGATGGAACGAGGCTCGAACCTGGGCCCTCTGCGTGGGAGCCCAGTATTCAACCTCTGAGCCATGCCGGTGCTTGAAACTGCTTTGCGAAAAGGTCCAATACAGGCTTCATGTCGGGAAGGAACCACATTAGCATATGCAATATAGCGTGGTAGAAGAGTAAAATAAGCACCAAGCGTCGCACAACGCGAATTCTGTAACGAGGCGTCACACAATGCGAATTGCGCAACGAGTAGGTTGTGCAATGCTTCCAACCCATTACAAAGATCTCTGCCATAATTCTTCGTCGTCATCAGGCACAGCATCAACAAAGTGCGCATAATGACTTAAATGCGTTTAGCAGGTACCACGGATCTCCGTAAAATGACGAAAAATGGCACAGTGCCTGCTGCCGTACATCTCAAAAATTAGAATGATTTAGAGCGTAGTGGGTTCCTCGCAAGTGCACTTGTATTGGTTGCCAAGGAAGCCTATAAGCGCAGATTGATTTCCTCGGGGTCTCAGTAAAATTACAATGCTTTATAGCGTAGTGGGTTCCTCGCAAGTGCACTTGGATTGGTTGGCAAGGAAGCCCATGAGCGCATGATCCATTTCCTCGGGGTCTCAGTAAAGTTATTCGCCCCCCCCCCGTCTCTCTCCCACGTCAACGTATGTTATACAGCATGACGGGAGAGGGAAATAGCGAGCGGGCGTCACCCAATGCAAATTACATAACAGGTGGGCCGTTTAAAGCTTCCAACGCATTACAAATGGCTGAGCCATGATTCTTCATCGTCATCAGTCGTCGCGTCAACAAAGTGCACATAATGCCTTACAGACGTGTAGCTGGTGCCTCGCTTCTCCGCAGAATGACGAATAATGGCTTAGTAGGTGCTTCCCAACTTCACAAAAATTGTGATTTATGGCGTAGTGGGTACCTTTATAGTGTACTTGTATTGTAGCCCAAAGAGAGCTTGCAACGAGCTCTAGAAACGCCGCTCTTCGAGCTTTCGCTGTGACTGTGCTGCGGTTTCAGCGCAGGCCTGGCGTTTTTTTGAGGCAGTCGGCGAGCTTCCGGCTTATAATTGAGAAATCCGCACCAGTATCCACCAGCGCTGTCACTGGGCGTCCGTCTATGTAAATAGCTATGTCGGCGCTTACGATTTCCTTCGGGGTCGGCGACGTCGCATCGTCCGTCGTATCGTCGTATCGTACGGTTGGGGGTGTTGTAGCGTCTCGACGGGCGGCAACCTTCCCCCCAAAGGTCGCTGGTGTTAGTTTCCCCGAGGAGGGCTGGGGGATCTGCCCCGGGCAGCGTCGGCGTAGCTACGACGGTGCGACGAAGAGCTCGGTGCAGGTGACGGAGAACGGGGTCGACGATACGGACCGAATGGCTCTGCTTGCGGGTGCATGTTGCTGTCGCGGCGGTTGTCAAAACGAGGACGTGGAAAGGGCGGCGCAAAAGTCTGAGATCTCTGGTCAAGGTAAGGGCAAATACGGTAAACATGGCCGGCTTCTCCGCAATGGAAACAAAGTGGACGGCGGTCGACGGTGCGCCACAAGTCCGTCTTACGAGCAAGTCGTCGACTGGTGGCCATCCTTTGCGACCAGGCTGCAGACGTTGGCGGAGGGTAGAACGGCGATGTTTCCGTATGCGCATTAAGTTGTGGAGTCGGCGGCGGCGGCGGTGGAATGTACGCTGGAATCACCGGCTCATGCGGCGGTGGAATGTACGATGGGATCAGCGGCTCGTTGCAAGGATGAGCCAGAGGAGACGAGTTGTGCGGCAATGGCGTTGGACGACGGACGGCCGACGCATAGTTAACCGATCGCTGGTCTGGTAGCGATTCGGGCAAAGAAAATGCTTGCCTGATCTCATGTCGTACGACTTCTGCAACCGAAGCTATTGCAGGTTCTTGTGGAGTCACAAGGAGGTTGCGGATTTCTTCATGAACAACCTAGCGAATGAGCTCACGTAGAGAACCCCCACTGCCGGCCGTCAGAGCAGAGACGCTGATCGAGGCGTTGTTCGGTCGGTCGTAATAGCGGCACCGTTGCTGTAGTGCTCGCTCGATACTTGTAGCCTCTTGGACTAATTCCGCAACGGTTGTCGGCGGGTTGCGAAGAAGACCGGCAAACAGTTGTCCTTTGACGCCTCGCATCAAATGTCGTAGTTTCTTGGCTTCAGGCATCTCAGGGTCAGCTCGTCGAAATAGGCGGGTCATGTCCTCCGCAAACTTGGCGACACTCTCATTCGGTTTCTGTATACGAGACTTGATGGGTTGCTGAGCCGAATCGCGGCGGTCGTTGTTTGCGAAGGTGCTGCGAAGCTGCTGCCGAAAGGCATCCCAAGAAGACAATGTGGCCTCGCAGTTCTCATACCACGTGCGAGCGCTGTCCGCTAGAGCAAAGTAGAGGCGCGCGAGCTTCTGTTCGACGGTCCAATGGTTCGCCTTGGCGACTCGCTCATACTGGTCCAACCAATCCTCGACGTCTTCATAAACCTCGCCGTGGAAGGTCTCAGGAATCCGAGGCTGCTCAACGGTCACCTGTGAAGCGCCGCCAGTTGCCATTTCTGCAGACGGAGTCCTTGGCTGGAGAGGTTCCAGAGGGATTGCCTCGGGACTGAGGCCTCGCTGTCGGCGACTGTAGCGGTGGACAGGAGTGTCCACTGCAGGAACAGGTTCCGGTGTCGGACTTGAAGTGCCGGGTCGTGGCGGAGTCCCGAGCATCAGACGTAGAAGTCCAGCACCTCCAGCAGTGTCGCAACGCGGAAATAACAAGATAGAGGGCCACGTTGCGACGAGGAAAGACAAGTCTGTATTCCGATAACAAAAAGAGCAGACGCCTCAACGTCGTCTTCCTCAGAAAGCCCACAGCTGCAGCTCGTGCTGCTCGCTTCTTTGTCTTCTGTCGTCCTGTCGGCTATTGATCGTGACAATATTTGAGCAAACCCGCGATCTGTTCGAATCGGCATCGCCTCGAATGCATCAGCAGCAGCAAGAGGAGCAGCCGCCTTTAGGTCAGCCAAACGACTCGGCTCAGCAGGAGCAGCAACAGCGGCAGCCGCCATCGGGTCAGCCAACGACTCGGCTAAGCAGCAGCAACAGCAGCCACCATCTGCTCAACAGCAGTACATTAACTTTCTTCTTCCCGAATATCGTCTGGAAACTATCAACGTGCTGGATGATGTACCACTATTAGAAGACCTCGACTACGGTGAGGTCTCGACTACGGGGGCGGTTGCGGCAAAAGTTCGCCCCCCTCCCCTATGGAGAACCCTGTGACCAACTATGATTTCTGCACAGTATGCACTTGAAGCTACCGACAGCCTGAACATGCCAACAGCATCCGGAGCACGACCAAACAACTTCGGCAGATAATGATGGTGACATTTTATGGGTGCGATATCATGAATGCTCTAAGAAATATGTTTTAGACAAGCTCAGTATTCAGCTTTGAACTTTATTAAACTTAATATGGTCAAGCAAAAACATGTTACAAGCATATGGATCCTTAGCAGAATGCCAGCATGGATATACGCAGCTATAACATACATAAATGTACAGGCAGGCGCCAGAGTTATACAATCATTTACCGACATGTTAGCTTAGCATACAGATCACATTAAAAACATCTACCTTATATACAATAGTGCAACAGTATCTAATGTTTGCATACTAAACATAATTAAAATATCTAATGTCTTGTTTATCTGTTTAATAGCGTTTCCGGTTATATTATAAAACATATAAATATTTAATAGAGTTCCTTGTAGTGACGCTTAAACATCAAAATGAAAACATAATGTTGTTTTACCATCTGTTTTTTTTTTTTCTTTTAAGGTCGATTGTATCGATCTTCCCCGAGTTTAAAGCACAGCCCGGCAATATTATGGTTTGCCTACGGGCGGCCGTGCTGCGGATTCAAAACCAAGGCCGAACGAGACATGAATCATGGCAGGAGTACTTCCGAAGGGCGAGCGTGACCAGACAAGCTCAACAGCACGTGTTATTTGTGCGTGTATTAATAGCGTGTTTCTTGAAAAAAGGAAGAAGGCGGCGCTATCTCGGCAGCCTTTGCGGGAGCACGGCAATGTGTGTAGAGAGCAGTGTTTATTTACTGCGCGATACCCACTCTGCTCCTTCGAACTCTCACTCCTTGCTCAGGGAGAGCGAGCGAAGCGCCTGTGTTTCCTGAAGGCTAAGTCTAAGCGTGCGCCACCAGAGAATTCATGCCACCAGCTTACACCAGATGCGATGGAATGATTGCAGTATTTGTGGCCCCTCGGCGATACAGTGAGTGTGCGATTAGACAAGTCTATCAAATATACAATCGTGAATTTCCTGGGTTTTCCTATCACACAATTTCCTGGGCTTTCATATCTCACAATTTAGACAAAAAAAATCAACTAACCCCGCTTCGTGAACACGATGAAACAGCGAATCTGGTGGCGTTCCCTTCGTCAGGCTAACGCATTTCTACGTTTTGCAAGTCTTCCACTACAAACCTTTCACGGTTTTGTAGTCTTTCACTGTTGTATCACTGCTCTTTATTAAACACTCTTCGTTAAGTTTCAAGGTGGTAGTATAGTTTTTCATCATACCGCTCTTATACATAGGTTTACAAAGAAGCTTTCGCTTAAGGTGCTCCGATATGTTGTATCACTGCTATTTATTAAACTCTATTTGCTAAGCTTTGAGGTGGTAGTTTAACCACCACCTTTTATAACCACGTAGTATCACGTGACAGTGGTGTGAATATGGTAACGCGCACGCCATTTGTTGGACTAACTGTTGCCTTCATTTTCTTTAGTAGACCAGTGGTGAGTAGTGGGATTTACCCAATGTCTGTGGCGCATACCCGTTTGTGATGCCCACAAGCGTTACGGATCACGGACATGAAAGGCTCGACCGAGAACAGCTTCAGTGTTAAAAGAAAAGGGCGAACGAGCGACGGCTGCAGGCGTCCGCCACACCGTATAAAAATAGATTCATTTGTAACTAACACAAATTACTTACACCTCGCACTTACGTGCAGTTGCTGCCGTGACTGCACACAACGTGCGAACGAGAGTTTGGTCGGAAGGAAGCCAACGCACTGAGACTCGCCAATCGAGCTGCGTGTTTCTCCGAAGCCCAATGTTACGGAATGCATGAAAACGCCGCTGGAATCAGTGGAGTTCAAGCTACGCATGAATAATATTTTTTTCCCTAACGCATAGCATGTGCCACGGACGACTACAATAAGCTCGAATTAAGGGTATAAACATCTCTTGCACTGAAACAGCACATTTGATCGTCGGTCAAGTGTTAATGTTGCCAACGCTGGCCGAGAACACGATGGAAAACATGACCGCTGAAAAATGCACTTGCCATGCAGTAAAGCACACAATTCATGTTAAACAAGTTGCGTGCTCTGATGTTTAAATTGCCATTACAACGATCAGTTGACATCATTCGTGTCGGTTGTACCACCGCGGAACCTCTCGCCAATTGACATTTCCGTGAAACAATTATAGGTTATTTTACAAGCAATAAATTTGTGCAATGTGCTACTTACTCTTTTATTTCGGCGAAACGCACGCTGACGCCGATGTAGATCCAATCCCCGATTCAGAAAGGCGGCGTAATCCGAGGGTGATAAGGGCGACAAATAAAAGAAAAGCGATAGCATACTCAGCATAAGAAGCACGCCTCGCCAACTTTCTCCTCACGCAAACAAAATCAAAGAAAGCGGCCAACTGTCCTCTAAACAACCCGACACCTGGGAATCGCTGCTGCTCTCAGCACTGTCGCTAATGCAGAAGGGCAAAAGGCTGGGAAGGGCTGTGCTGTAAGTCAAGGAGAGAGAAGACGGAGAACAGTCACGTGACCGGCGCGCGATGCGCAAGCGCGGGACAGTCGACGGGGAAAGTGAGGGATATCGCATAGTGTATCGCCTAACTGGCCCAACGTGCAAGGTCAATCTAAATAGGTCGCGAAAGTCGGAATGAAAAGTGGTCGGAAACCTATTGCGACAAACATCAACACCCGCGTGACGATTAAAGCGCTACTAGGTGAGGGGGGGGGGAATAATGAAAACAAAAAAATAAATAAACGTTTATTTTCATTAGTTTTAATTTTATTTGTCACGAATTAAATTAGTAGATTACTTTAATCAAACTTTAGTCTTGGGTATGTGGTTGAGTGGCCAATTTTTTTCGTTTGTTTTCAGAAACAGCGGGCACATGCAGGCAGTCTGGTAACATGGGCCAACGGTTTTGCGCATTTGCAGATGCAAATGGCGTCGCTCGTTTTTGCGCAGTAGGTTTGTGCCTGTCGTCCGTAGGTGATTTCCTCGCATAAGCGTTGTTTTCTAGTCGTGGTACTTGGCAGAAGGTAATATAGCCCATCGCAGCCATTGGGAACCGTTTCAGTGACTGTGTCTTGCCAGCGCACGGCCGGCGTGCTGTCGCCCTTCGGGACGATGAGTCCGCCACGCTACGCGAAGAAACGCTGCGCTGTCTACGGATGCAAGAGCAACACGTGTGCAGGGTTTGTGTGCACGTTGAATTGTTATGCTACTTCTGATTTCTGTGTTATATATTTTGGGGTAATATCCTGTTCAACTGCAATATTTCGCCAATAAAATACACCTTATTTATCAAATCTGTCTTTTTCGTCTTCCCGTTATCTTGCAGGCTTCCATTATGGAGCCATCATAGTGATAAGAAAAAGAACGTGCAGCTAAAAAAAAAAGTAAGAAGCGGCGCCCTGTCAAAAAATTTCATAATTTCGCGCCCATCGCATTAAAACGTGACGTCATTTCCGCTTCCGGTTGTGACGTCATCTTTTTCTTTTTTTAATTCTGTTTGTCCCCTCCTCACATAGATGGCGACTGTTGCAGCAACTAGCCATCGGCTTGACACGTGGGCTTCTACGGAAGTTACGCTACCAGTTTACATATACCTTGCAACGTGCAAGCGTGGCACCTCTACGGCGCTCCGCGCTTCTACGCGCTCTGGCTCTTTAACACGACGACGACACGTCGCACATGACAAACCCCCGTTGCATTAAGCGCTACTTTCACAAAACTATGCGCCTTCTGTTGCATAGTCGTGCACTTGACTGACACGCGTAACGCGCTGTTCGGACACAAAGACGCGCAAAAAGAACGCGCACAAGAGTAGCGCAAACTAACCACCGCGCTTGTCTTGTGCACATATCTGTGCACTTCTAGCTTTTCGTTAGGCCGTACAGTGCAGACAGAAAACTACGTCTAGCTATGACGTCACCTCGCGAAGCACAGTGAAAAACAGTCAAGACTTGCTGAGCCAAGTTAAGCATAGTCGATCCTAATTACGCCAAGTAAAATTAATTCAAGCCCAATTAAGACGATTTAAGCCTAGGTAAATTTAATGATGACCAATTAAATATAAGTTGTTTAATTAAGCTTCTACTATAGTCGGGTACAACTTTAGAAAAAAGGAGAGGCCCCGCCCATATGACCGAAGCGCGGCAGCCGATTGCCTCCGCGGCAAAGAAATAGTCCCGCTTTAAAAAAATTGTGGTTCTAAATCGCGTAATTCCCGGTACGTATAATACTTTCGTACCTTGATGACTGGTTTGATAGAGCTGTCGTGATGGTAATGCAACAGCACATGCCGGATCGCGAGAGAAAAATAACCCCGTGCCTTCTACAACGCTGCGCGTCGTCTGCTCTCTAAATTCGTTGCAAATTAAGGGACAAAAGTAGAAAGGGCAGCGCTGCATGGTTTTTGCGCTCGTTTACATGTACACGGATAATTTACTACTCGTTTCCCGAGCCTAAAATTAATCAGTTGCTGTTTAACAAATACTTAAAGGCACAATGCACTTATCGAAACCATTACAAACCTGGGGCGAGAAGACGACCGAGGCAGGAAAGGTAAAAGAAAGCTTCGTTCATCGTTTTAAATAAATACATGGATGCTTGTCTCCTGGTTTTAAATAGCAAAATATTTCTGCTTTTTTTTAGTTTTATGCTTTCACAAACTTATTTTCAAGAATGTGATGCATCTTATTTTCTTTTTCTTTCGCGTTTTTTTTTTCTTTTTGCAAACCTGCGATCTCACGAGATTTCGCACGGCGTTCAGCGCGAGTTTTCCGCCATGGAGCCCAGCGAGGTGACATCGGAAAGCGATTCTTTGTTGCCGAACGAGCCTTGTGTTGCCTCGATATTCACACCATCAAGGAGCGTCGGCAAGACCAAGAGCGGCCACATCCTCAACAGCGATTCACGGAACATGATCTTCCACTGCTACACGTACTGGCGCAACAGGGAGCCCGAACGCAGCGTGGAGGACACGAGCAAGTTTGTCTCCGAGATGCTCGGTGTCAGCGAAAGCACAGTCTTCAAGGTGAGGAGAGAGGCCAAGGCTTCGTCTTCTTCGGGCGGCAATCTCTCGACGCCCTCGCGAAAGCGCCCACGAAATGCGGAGAAGACGCAGCACGAAATATGACAGCTTCACGTTGTGCGCGCTGAGGTCATGTGTGCACGATTTCTTTCGCCGCAACGAGATACCGACGGTCGAGAAGATAACCAACGAGTTCTCGAACCGTATGGATCTCCCGTCACTGAAGCGCTGTACTGTGCGGCGCCTGCTTGCCGAGATCGGCTTCAAGTACGAGAAGAGGTGCCGCAACTCGCTGCTTATCGACCGCGACGACATCGTCGAGTGGCGGAATCGCTACCTTCGTGACGTGGAGCGCTACCGGGCGGAAGGCCGAAAGATCTTC
>NW_023615680.1:0-40001 GCF_013339695.2 Rhipicephalus sanguineus
GTATAAATGGGCTTGTGGCAATGCAGAGTTTAGACAGTTTTTCAGGCGCAGACATGACCACCTGTACGCCGACTTTTGCACCAATCTTTTTAAGATTGTGCGAAATGCCGTGCAAGTAAGGAATCACCGCCATCTTTTTAGGCCGCATGGTCTCCTGATTGTCACCCTGATCGTCTTCATGCGAAGCAGCCGCAGCTTTCTTCTGCGTCCTCCTGAGAGCATGAGCCACAGCCACTATCACCTCCTGCGGGTAACCTGTCTGCCTCACGTTTTCAAGAGCTCACGTGTGTTGGATGTATGAACCGCGTAGCCAGAAACCTTTGCTGCCCTTTAGGTCCGCCCACACCAAATTGGTGAGGAGAGCCATAATCAGCTCCTGTCTGAACAATGCGCTCAGTAAGACGTGCAAGCACGCTATGAACCGAAGCTTCAACGCGCAGGTGTCTCGCCTGACGTCAGCCGGTTACCCGCAGGAGATGATAGTGGCTGTGGCTGATGCTCTCAGGAGGACGCAGAAGAAAGCTGCGGCTGCTTCGCATGAAGACGATCAGGGTGACAATCAGGAGACCATGCGGCCTAAAAAGATGGCGGTGATTCCTTACTTGCACGGCATTTCGCACAATCTTAAAAAGATTGGTGCAAAAGTCGGCGTACAGGTGGTCATGTCTGCGCCTGAAAAACTGTCTAAACTCTGCATTGCCACAAGCCCATTTATACCCAAAAAGGAAAAATGCGGCGTAAAACACCGAAACAAGTATGTTGACTGCACGAAGGAAGTCGTGTACAAGTTGCCACTCTCGTGTGGACGACCTTACATTGGGCAAACAGGTCGGTGTCTAAACCACCGCCTGCGTGAGCACGCGAACAGGGTGGACGGGGGCAGGGATGGAAATTTGGCCATTCATTGCCACGAGTGTGGATGCAAACCGTTGTATAAACAGTGTACTGCTGTTTTTCATGACGCTGATCAGCGCACGCGAGAGATTGTGGAGGCAGCCAAAATGCAAAGGGAGGGCAGCAACTGCGTGAGCATGACGTCAGTGTCATTGACACAGAAGGAAATGGCTTTCTTGGAAGGGTCACTACATTTTGGGGGAGTGAGTAGCTGATGCGCGCTGACACACTGCACACCTGTGGCATAGGTGTTTTTGTTTTGTCATAGTCATATTTGTATATATTTAGGGCACATGTTAATAATAAATTCAGTTGGAAGTTTGCGCCCGTCCGTGTCTGTTTCGTCCGTCGTCTTAGAAAATTTTGCGCAAGAAGTAGTGATCAGTGAGCTGGACCGGCGTAAGGTTGTCAGCAATGGAGGAACCAAATACATCAGCGTGTGATGAACCAGACGTGGAAACAGCACTGAGCGTAGAGGAACTGAGGCAGTGCGTGCCATTTCGTTCGTCCATAGCTTGTGCGTCTTCGAGGGGTTCCACGCTGCCGAGACGTTTCCCTCGCACCAACGTAACACTGTGCGGGGATGGGTTGATAACAAAAATATAGGTGCTGTCGATTTCGGTGAATTCACCAGGACGGATGGCTATGCAAAAGGTGCTGATCATGTTTTGGTCTTCCTGTTTAGACTCTTTTTGGGTGGGTGGTCGCAGACTGTGAGCACCTTCTGGGCATCTAGTGCCGCCCCGGGATCTTTACTGGCAAAACTTGTGCTTCAGTGCATTGTACACTTGTTCATTTTTAGAGCAGTTATTGATTCAGTGAAACGTGATAATTCGACTACAAATCGGTCCGCGTAGAGGTGCTTAGGTATAAGTAGATAACATACGAGCTCTGCTGCAGTGTACGTGGAACGACTCAGTTTCATTACTTCCTCGATTCTTTCCAGGCATTCGTGGCGACCTGAGAGACCAGTAGGGCTCATTTCAGCACCCATATGACCCCTCTAAAGTGATAAACACTTTCATTGATCCACCACACATATTTTAGTGCACTAGGAATAACCTGCAGAAAGTTGGGAAGTTTTCGGTAAGTGAAATAAATATTCAGTTATATACCCACTCATATGATTTCTCCTGAAGTAACATTCGTTCATTCTACAGCTGCCCCAAATGTCAGGAGGTATATCAAGATCATTATTCAGCACTTCTAGAATATGAAGATCCGCAGTCTGGACTGCGTGCTGTACCGAAGCTAACGATGGCCCATGTACACCCGAATGATTTCCAGAAACTGAGCATAAAGGTTGCTGTCCAGGTAAGGCACGTAACAATCAGGTGCTAATAGAATATAAATTTCTTTTGCACGTGACTGAGAAAGGAATGCAACACAAAAAAGTTCCTATTTCCAGCTGTTCGGTGAACTCACGGCTACAGCCATAATATTCTACATTGAGCAAGAAGCATACAAAAAGCTGCACGGGTCTGCGGCAACAGCTGAATTCATCAGACGAATGAATCGAATATTTGACTGCCTGAACTCACGTAGGCTTGAACATGTGCAGTACAGCGAAGCTGAACATGTTAACGTACGCATCATGCTTTTGCCGTCACACAATATTCTGATTTCATGCTAAGTCTTCATTACTTTACAGACACTGAAAGAGAGCATCGCATGGTTGGACAGCTGCTGCAAATACAAAGAAAGTTTGCCAAAGCAGAAGCAGGTTTGCTTTTTGAGGAAGCTCACGTGCGAGGCCCTGAGAATAGCGCTGCTCAGCACAATGTCGCTCGTTGAAAAGCTTCTCGCGGAAGGTTTTCCCTACATACTGGTGACCAAGTTTGGGCAGGACCCATTAGAGGTAAGTATGTGCGTGTTCACGCTTGTGAGTAATATAGTAATTATTTTATGTGTATTCGAGAGATTTTTTGGCCTTGTCAGACATGTGGGAGGTGATAGAAGACAGCCAACCATCCACTAGTTTCTTTTGATATATAGAATGCCCTTTGTCAGAAATCTAGTCCAGCCGTCCCAGCGAGCGTAAGTGGGGGGAGATGGCCCACAACTACTCCTCAAGGCCCAAGACCTATTCAACAAGGAAAAGCCTACTGCCTGTCATGTGAGCAAAATTATATTAACAGAACTCTTAGCGAAGCAATGCCTTTTCAACAGATTAAAATCGATAAAGGTTTAGACGAGAGCAAACAGCGCTAAACACGGGACGGAGAAGAACGACAGACACTGTCTGTCGTTCTTGCCCGTCCCGTGTTTAGCGCTGTTTGCGCTCGTCTTAATCATATACCAACCAGCCCAGTTAAGCGCACTCCTGATGACGGTTTAGTTTCTTAACCAAGTTTTCATGTCATTGAGTCTATGCTGCATGCATATAGGCATGCGCCGGGTTCCCCGTAGAGGGTGGGCAAAGCTTCATCACAGCGCCCCCTCTTGGCCGTATCCGAGAGACAACAGTATGGATAAAAAATGCAAGGATAACGTGCTTCTCACAAGGTCGGTACCTGGTTTTCCGGGAGCGAAGGTTGATTTAAACAGTTTGTCGAAAGCAACATCAGGGGTCTTCTGTCGCTATTACTGTGAAAAACCTGTGTGGCCACTCTCTTGAAACAATCATGGGACACGTCAGACTGAGTACAGTGGGCACCTCGGCTGGCCGCCTGTCACAATTGTGACCAACCAGTTGCTTTACTTTATGCAGATAGTAACAAGCATTCATATGTCAAAACTAGTGATCCCTGCTTTATCCAGCTGACGTGCCCCACCAGTTTATGCGTGTGTTACCTGTACGTGCGGAATACAGCGTTGTCTCTATTGAAACTTTCTGGTGATATTGAATGAAACCCAGGTCCGTCTACCGAACAATTGTTAAAAGAACTACTTCAACGCCAAAAGAATATGCATAAAAGATTTGATGCTATAGAGTTGAAGCTTAAGAAGGGAGAAACATCACTTTCAGCCCTCAAGGAGCTCTGTACCAAAGTAATCAGTCTCGAAAAAACTGTGCATAGACTAGAGAAAAGGCTGGCGAATTTAGAAGACAGAACCAGAAGAAACAATCTTTTCGGTTTTTTGTATTCCTGAAGAATTGGGTGATTCACAAGAATCGTTGAAGATGGCAATAGTTGAAGGTTTGTTCAAAACTAAGCTTGGTGTAGAAGTAAATTCTGTCGAAAGATTACATAGGATTGGGCGCATGCAAACTGACAAATCTAGACCTGCTATCTTAAAATTTATAGATGACAGGGAAAAACGAAACGTGCTGAAGGACTCTTCTAAACTGAAAGGAACGGCCATTTCGGTGTCTAAGGATATCTCGGTAGCTACGAGGGAAATTCGAAAGAACTTATAGTATAATGACTCTGATAACAGGAAAGCGAGAGCAAAGGTGAAACTATCATACGATAAAATACGAATTGATAACAAAATATATGAATGGGACAGTCTTCACATGAAGAGGGTCCCTACCAGTCGACGCAGTAGCAGGCTGCGTGATAAGCAGTGACATAAAAGCAAAGAAACTAAACAGTTTTGCTGCCTTAACATAAATGCCCGTAGCTCGGTTAACAAGGTTGTTGATTTAGAAAGCGTAGTAATGGCACATAATCCGCATATGCTAATAATTACAGAGTCGTGGTTGCACCGAGACATTAGTGATTATGAAGTAACGCCACCAGGCTACAAAATATATCGTAATGACAGAGACTCCCGCTGTGGCGGTGTCGCCATTATGCTTCGAGAATCGCTATGTGTGATGCGATTACCCGATATTAAAGGAATCGAATTCTTATTGCCAAAGTGTTTTTAGAGGAGTTACATATTGTAGTGGGCGCTTTTACCGTCCGCCCAATTGTGGTGATGAGTTTGTGGAACAATTAAACGAATTTTTGTGTAAGTATAAAACTAATAGTTGCAACTTCTTAATCGGTAGCGATTTTAATTTTTCAATGATAAATTGGTCAGAGGAATTTCCACATGCCCTCTCCATTGTATTTGTACCATTGCCTGATGTTCTGCGGTTGCACAATTTGACGCAGCTTGTAAAAACGCCCACTCGCATTCAAAATGAATCTAGCATGGTTTTAGATCTGTTTATTGTTAGCAGAAGTATATATCGCCGCACTCAGATAGTATATATTTACGACGGCATTTCAGACCATAAAAGTGAATTGTTATGCTTCTCTAAAAAGCCCGATAAGAAGACCACCGTTGTACCTGTGTTTTCGCGTGCTAGTGACGTGGACCTTACAGACACTTTCGACCATTTAGGGGCGAAGCTCCTCTTTGTCTAACCTTGTCACGTCTCCGCTGTCCGGCGTAACCACCTTTGCAAACTGCCCACTACTTCGTCTTTGCAAACATCCCACTACGAACCATCACCGATCCATCACTTCACCGTCCATAAAGCCGTTATAATGAAGGGGGAATCCGTCTGTCCAAACTAACAGTGCGTCGCTCGTGCGACGAACTTGACCCCATCATCGGATGCCAGCGAGCCAGTGGCCTTTCCACAGAGAGGAAGGTGTTGTGCGCACTGCGATTCTTTGCAACCGGGTCCTACCAGGAGAGTGTAGGTTGCGAAGAGTTCATCGGCATGTCTCAGTCCTCCGTCAGCAACACGATTCATGAAGTGGCGGAGGCTATCATCGTCCTTGGTAGGCGGCGGAAGTTGGTGGACTTTCCGTTGACGGCGGCTGCCAAGGAAGAGGCGAAGGCGGCATTCGCACGACTTGACTGCATTCCTGGTGTGCTTCCGTGCGTGGACGGCACACTGATTGCCATTGAGAAGCCGGAAGGCCTCAGCAAAGCGCATACGGCGAGCTTCATGACCCGGAAGGGGTTTTATGCACTCAGCGTTATGATCGGAACTACCTCTGACTTCTCCATAAACGTAGTCGCCATTCGTGAGCGGCTCTCGTTGATTTTCTTCTTCTTCTTTACTGTGCCTGGTCCCACGATGAAAAGATTGCAGTGCATGCTTTATCGTCCGGAGGACTGAATGCGGGCTCGTTGAAGATGAATGTGTGAACGGCAATTAATGATAAGCGCAGTGTCTAATAAGAAATGTGCCCAGCTGAATGCATGTTCTGAGTCTGCAAGCTCGACCTTAAGGAAATTGAGTTGTATACCTTGGTGGTATTGCGTAAGTCACCGCGCTAACTGGACTAAATACCATGCATGGTGAAGGGTAAGTTGGTCAGCGATAACGATGAAGGTATGTTGAACCCGAAGATATTTAGGGCCATTTCACGAGTGTGCTTTGTTCTGGTTAGAGTCGGCATCATTGCCCGATTGCCGGTTCTCAGTTACTGTTCGTCTGTGGTATTTTATTCAAACGGTGTACAGTTTGTCCCAGCGTGCGCGCGCATTTTATGTTTTTGTGAGATGGGTACAAGCAGATGCTTTCAAGCATACCTGTATCACATTGCATACTACTTTTGATTGCAGGTGTGCGACGCAGGCCTCCGCATTCTGGTCGTCGACCCCCGTTTTCCAGGATCATGCCATGATTCCTGGGTGTGGAGGCACAACCCACTACACAAGCGCCTTTCTGCACAAGGAGGTCGCCTGGGGCGCGCGACGAGAATGGACGCGCCTCACATCCGCTCCTGTGCTTTTCGTCAGGACCAGCGTAACCCTGCTTGACACCTCACCAAAACTGAGCCTATTGTCTTCCTAACAAAGTTCGGCAGCAGAAGACACCATTCTCATCCAGGTGGGCCGCTTTTTGGGCATTTTATGCCCACTTCTTGACCTCACCTCGTGGGCACCGCGCTCGCCCTAACGAGCGTTGGACCGAACGCCGACTGCGTCGGGATTTCCCCGCGGCCGCAGCCACATATGGCGGTCACCGCTCTCCGTGGATACGATCCCACTACTTTAGCGTGGAAAGAAGTTTCTGCCTCAACGTCTGAAGGCTCCGTTCTATCTACGGATACCGTGGATGAGGGACTGTTCACCGTGGTGGCGCTCCGCAAGCGTCACCAGCAATCTAAAGTTACCAAGGGCTCGGCTACCGATAAGGCCACATCAGCGAAGATTCCACCCAAGAAGAAGACATCCCTTGTATCGTGGCGGCCCACCGCTATGCCCCGCATTGCTGCGGAAGACTTCACCATCGTGCTGAAGCCTCGAATAACGGTGGATCTCTAAGCTACCTTTCAACCAGGTGAACTAGGCGCCAAGCTCATCTCATATGCGAACGCTACCAACAGTGATTCTATCAGTGTGTGGCCCATGTAGGAGCAAAATATCATAGTTGTCGCTACCGCAGACATCAACTCTGCGAACCTTCTCTCACGAGAATTCTCGCTCGAAACATCACAGGGTCCCCCAACGATGATCGGCCACGCCAAGATCAGTGGGGAAGTGTGCCGCGGCGTCATTACGGTGCACGAACAGGAGACCTCCGCCTCCTTGAAAGCAAAGATCCACTGGCTGGGTGGAAGCATCGCTTTCATCAGAAAGCTGTGCAAGACTTCAGTGGCCCTCCTAACTTTCGAGGGCCGCCACGTGCCCCGGTTCGTGCACTATAACAGAGTCGTGACCCCGGTACGCGAATACAAACGCACCATACCGGCCTGCTACCGCTGCGGGACGGTAGGCCACCGGGTTGAGCTGTGTTCCCACCCGAACGACCAACGCTGCAGCCATTGTGGTCAAGTTGTGGGTGCCTCTGAGGAGGGGATGGCACCACACGAATGCAAGCCATCGTGCCTGGTGTGCGGCGAGCGACACCTCACCGGATCCTAGGCATGCAAAACAAGATTTCGCCGCCTGCAGCAGCCGGGCGGGCATCATGGCGGCCACGGCTCCCCGCAGCAGCGGTCAGCGCCCAAGACATCTGACGTCACGCCCGAAGGACGTCACCCGGGAGCTCCCAACCAAGCCCCCAAGAACCCTGTTGCCGGACGCACCAATAAGCAAGCGCCACTTCCACCCAAAACACCACAGACGTCACAGAATACGTCATCCAATACACCTGACCACAGTGGCCCCGTGCTCCCAGCTGGGGACTTTCCACCCCTGACCGATGCTGGCGCTCTCAGGCGGCTGACTAAGAATACATCCTCTCAGGTGGGCACCGGGGCGAGGGCCGCCTCCTCCTCTTGCTCTTCCTTCCCCACCTCCTCCCCCGAATTCCTCGAGCTCAAACAAGAGCTCGCTGCGCTGCGGGCACAGAACGCGCAGCTTCTAGCTAAAACTGCCACTTTGGAGGCAGGCAGTGCGCCCGTCACCCCCGCGTCACCGCTCCCTCCACTCACCGAAATTACCGTTAACGCTCCAGAACCAACACCCATGTCCACCACTCCGTCCGTCTCGGAGCCCTCTAACATTGAAGAGCGGTTTCAGGCTATTGAAAACGCTATGACTGCTTTGATGGCACAACTCACCAATATGAGCAAAAGCATCGAAAATCTTTCCGTCACTGTCACCCAACAGGTGACGAGTAACATTAAAACTTGGCTCCACGGCGCCAACCGTCGCAGCCGAAGGGCTAGTCCCCTCAAGGACGTTAACCGTCCCTCTAAGTTTTAACACGCCATCGACCTCCCTGAAGTCTCTGAGGACTCCGAGCTCCTACTTGCACAGGGCACCGAAGTAGGGGTTGAGTCCCTCCCAGCCACCCCAAATTCTCAATATGGCGACAGCACTTAAGCGCTGCCCCCCATCGCGAAACCGAAAACCTCTACTTTCTTTAATTCAGTGGAACTGTAGAGGCTTCAAGGATAGGGCCAAACGGGCCCATTTTCGCCTCTATCTTGAAACCTTCGAACACCTGTGCGCCGTCGTTGCCCTTCAGGATCCCGGCAACGCCGTGCGTCTCTCAGGTTATAACACTTTTCAACGGGAACCATTGACCTGCCTTCTTGTACATAAAACCTTAACTGCGCAAGAGGTCGACCTCGATATTTCAATACCGTACTCGTACACCATCGTCACGGTCGTTCTCCTGCGCAGAACCGACCCCCCGGTGCACATCCTCAATATTTATTGCAAACCTAAACTCAAAAACATCGCATTCGCTGACAT
This sequence comes from Rhipicephalus sanguineus, assembly GCF_013339695.2. Lineage (NCBI taxonomy): Eukaryota > Metazoa > Arthropoda > Arachnida > Ixodida > Ixodidae > Rhipicephalus > Rhipicephalus sanguineus. Next base: position 8,938 of record NW_023615680.1, read on the forward strand.
CTTTAGCAGGGCACTGAAGCTCGCAGGGCGTGAACCCCTCTTACTAGTGGGTGACTTCAACGCCCCCAGCAGGCTTTGGGGCTATCGCAAGGAAGAGATGCGGGGAAGTAAACTTGCGGAGCTAACTTCACGCTGGGCATCACTCTTCCTACCGACCCTGCGCAACCAACTCGTGTAGGTAACTCTGTCAGCCGGGACACCTGCCCCGACCTAACCTTCACAAAATCATCAGACACGCAGACGGGTTCAGTACCGAGGAAACCCTCGGTAGCGACCACTGCATTCTCAGTACCACATTCTCTACACGACCCCTACAGCGCCCCATCGCACAGGCTCACCTACCGAACTGGGACACCTTTCGAAAGTCTGTATCTGCCTCTCCCACTCTACAGATTGGTTATTCCCAGTGGGCCCATTCTATGCTCCAAACACTAAGAAAGCACGACACTACACTACAGCTAACGGGCAGTCATCCGGATGTGGATAACCACCTCCTCCATCTTTGGGAAGCCCGTCGCTGCCTCACAAAGAGATGGCGCCGGCAAAAACACAACCGAAAACTCCGCATGCGGATACTGGATCTCACCCAGCAGGCGGCCGAGTACGCTGCCCAGCTCGCCGACTCAAATTGGGTAGATCGATGTAATAGTGTCGGCAGGCAAATGTCTGGCCGCAATACATGGAGACTCTTCCGCAGTCTCATTGACCCCGCTGAAACGCCAGGTGAAACACAAAAACATCAACACCGAGCCTTTCACAATTTCCAAGGCTCCACAACACAACTAGCCTTCTCACTACGGGACTGATATCTCTGCACTCAGCAGGACCCGCGGGGACCCGAGTATCACTCTGCAGGCAGGGAGAACTCGGCACTGGACGCTCCTTTTTAGTTACACGACCTCAACGCCGCTCTAGCCAAAATAAGGCGGGGCACGGCTCCCGGGCGAGACAAGCTCACCGTCAAAATCTTAGGAAATCTACCCGATACAGCACACCAGTCTATTCTCGACTACATTAATGCCATCTGGTGCGGAAAAAAATCACAGCATATTCACGGGGTGCATGATGAGTGGGGCGAAGCTCCGGAAGGAATCATCAGTAAACCTTGAAACTCTTCCGTGCAATTCGCCCCACAATTAAAAGTGAAACACTTGAGTAAATGTCCCCTCGCGGGCTTGCACATCGGGATTCTGTCTGCGTGCGCGCGCTGCCGCCGCCTTGCGCGCTCGCCGCTCTGCAGCCTTGTCCATCCGGCGACTCCGAGCGCGCGCCAACAGCGAACGGGTTTTATTACACCGCGCCCCCCTAGCGTACGTCGCCGAACGATTGCCTTCCACCAATGACACGCGCCATATGTGACATCATTCCTATTATAACATCTCGCATCTTTCATCATCAACTACAAGTACCGCCATCTACTTTTATAACATCTCGCATCTTTTCATCAACTACCAGTACCGCCATCTAGTGAACACTCCAAGAACTAAACTAGAGGTGGCTACCTACTACTACAACTACATACATCGGGGACGACCGACCCACGCCTTAAGGAGCTTCGCCCCTAAACCACCCATCCCCCTAGATTGGAAAACGTCTCTAGTAACGTTCATACCAAAGCCAGGGAAACCCATCAACACTGAGAACCTCAGACCCATTTCTCTTACTTCTTGTGCGGGGAAGCTAATGGAAAATGTGGTCAGAGATCGCCTCTCCTCCTACTTGGAAGAACGCCACATTTTCGTCGACTCTATGTACGGCTTCAGACCCACGAAATCTTCGCAGGACATACTCCTACAACTACACCACGCGATACTTACTCCCGTAGAACACCCTCATAACGACAAGATCATTCTAGCGCTTGACCTTAAGGGAGCCTTCGATAACGTCAAGCACGAAGTCATCCTAGCGCACCTGAGTGCCACTCACTGTGGCTAGCGCGCCTTCAATTACATCCGAAATTTTCTTACTGACCGAACTGCATACATTGCATCCAAGATCAGGAATACGGCCCTTCTCATCTAGGCACGCGAGGCACACCACAGGGCGCTGTGTGTCGCCTCTGCTTTTCAACTTAGCTATGGTGCAGCTCCCGGCCCGCCTGGCTGCTGTCGACGGAGTAAAGCATGCGCTTTATGCCGACGACATCACCCTGTGGGCCACAGAGGGAAGCTTGGGCGACATGGAGGACAGCCTGCAAACCGCAGCCCATGTAGTGGAGGAATATGCGGCATACTGCGGCCTCCAATGTTCTCCACAGGAATCAGAATTCGTGCACATTAAGCCTTCGCCGAAATGCACTTCGTCCATTAACCTTTCCCTGCGCAGTGGACCGATTAAAAATGCACAGGAGATCCGTGTCCTTGGACTCTACATTCACAAACACCGCAGAGTCGAGACAACACTTCACAAGCTTTGTAAGGTTGGAGACAGGTGGGCCGCATGGTCCGCCGGGTCTCTAACAAGCGGGGGGGTCTCAAAAGCAAGGATGCGCTTCGTCTCGCACATACTTTTGTCACAAGTCGCATCTTGTATGCGACTCCGTACCTGCACTTACGGAAGCATGATGAAGATTCTTTGAAGGTCATCCTCCGAAAAATCATCAAGCGAGCCCTAGATCTCCCCATTTCTACTTCCAACGCAAGACTTCTTGCCTTGGGGGTGGTCAACACTTACCGGGAGCTCGGGGAGGCTCACCTAAACAAGCCAATACACCCGCCTGGCACAGACACCGTCAGGCAGACGACTCCTAGGTTGCCTACACATCAGGCATGAATTCCACAAAGAGGAGCGGGTACGAGTGCCCGAACATTGGAAATACGCGATCCATGTTCGACCCCTCCCCACCAATGTGTCCCATGAGTCACACGCTGGCCGCCGGGAGGCGCGGGCTCTTGCCCTCCGGCGCCGATACGGCTCTAAACAAAACGTATTTTACACGGACGTCGCCGGCCCTTACCACGGGCGGTTGGTATACGGCAGCCGTAGTCCACCAAGACAGGCATGTGGATGGTCTCTCCTTCCGCGCACCCAATGCTACTCATGCTGAAGAGGTGGCCATAGCCCTAGCCATCTCACATGACACTTCTAAAACCATAATATCAGACTCCAGAGGAGCCTGCCGAAATTTTGAACTGGGATGGATCTCACCCCTAGCTGCCAAAATTCTTAAATCCTGTCCGCGGGTAGGTTACCCTCTCCCCGCTCAATAATCTGGACTCCTGGACATCAGGGCCTCGTAGGCAATGAGGCAGCGCACGCTGCCGCCCGCGCACTCATTCCCCGGGCCACTGCCTCGCCCACCGATGACCACTCTGATCCAGAAGAGTACTCTCCTCTTCTAACTTTTAAAGCTATAACTACTCATTATCGGGACTCCCACCGCCGCTTTCCTGCGCTTTGCAAAGGGCTCAGGAAGGCGGACGAGAGAATTCTTCTCCGACTATTCACGAATACGTTACTGTGCCCGGCAGTGCTTAAACATTTTGATTCTTCTTTTTCCGGCCTCTGCCCGTACTGTGCGGAGGTGGCTGACACCTACCACATGGTATGGGCATGCCAGCTCAATCCTTCTTTACCCCCCAACCCCAACCCAACCCGAGAGGACTGGGAGGCGGCCCTGCTCGGCTGCCAGGACCTTCCGGCCCAAAAAGCCATGGCCCGGCGTGTCAGGACAGCGGTCACGACCAATGGGGTCCCTGACTAGGGACTCCACCTGGTATTGTAAGGGAGCTCACCCACTAGGGGCTGGCTTCCCGAACAACCTCTCTGTATATAACAGCTTAATAAATGTTTACTACTACTACTACTGGTCAGTTGATCGACGGACGACGCCCTGTTCGCCGCTATCGTTGTACAGCGTGTATTGCTGTAGTTCTAGTTCTCAGTTTCTCGGCCACAAGTTCGGCCAAATAAACAGTTTCATCCTGCAAACGCCGACTGCTGTCTTCGTCGACGTCACGACCACGTGACAATATTGACCATCCGGTATTCTTTAAAGTGCACTGAGATCGCACAGTACACGGGCCTCTAGCATTTCCCCGCCATCAATATGCGACCGCCATGGCCGGGATCGAACCCGCGACCTTCGGGTCAGCAGCCGAGCACCGTAACCGCTACACCACCATGGCGGATGCAATGAAAGTGAGGGAGCTACAGAACACCCCTGGAAGACGCTCGACTACCATCCACTCGTCCCCGTGGTCCGCAACGTGGGCCACGTAGATTACGCAAAAACCGGGGTCAATGCTTCCTACAACAACTATATCGAGAGGGCCAGGCCCTCATCCTTACCGGTGACTTCAACATTGATTTATCAAAACCCAACAACGCTGGGTTCTTACACGCATGCCTGGATGAACCCAACAATGCCTGGATGTGGACAGCGCATCACAAGACCTCGTGCCATGTCCAGGACAGGAAGCATCATAGATCATTTCTTCGTAAGAGGCATCTACGATTTCCACCAGCTGTACTGCACTTAGACCCCTCGTAGCCGTGATCACGAATGGTTACGATAAGTCCGGTCAAGCAGCTGGTGCTAGCTGATCAAGGTAATGAATACCTTGTTCAAGAACTGTCAAGAACCCCTTCCATACATGCACACGGGTTCGTGAAATGTGCGTGCGTTCTCGGTCATTACGGACAACTGTAAGCATAGCAACTGTAACAACAGCAACTGTGGCTGTAACATACGTGCACTGCGCCTGCGCGTGCTGCACGGCTGTGTATATATCTAGAGAAACTTTTCTGAATAAAGCTCAGCTGCGAGTCACGCCTGTCCTGTGCATCTGTGTTCCTTCTTTGTCCTGCTCGGATTCGTGCTATCCAGTATTGAAGCATATAAGTACTACATTTCAGCTTACCCCGTCTGGCGTTCGCAACACTCATGTTGCTGTTGGCATCGTTATGCAACTGTAAACAAATGTTTATATAACACTTATGCTGCTCAATGTGTGTCCGTATACCATTCGCAAATTTCTGTAGCGTCATTCCGTGACGTTTCCCTCCACGCGAAAAATTACGCCACAGTCACCTTCCCGCGCACGCTTCGCATAACATCGATTTCCACGGTACGTGGGATCTGCCGAATTTTTTGAAAACAGCAGTGTTGCACGAGAGACCATAGAGAGAGAGGAAAAAAAAGCACTTATTAGAAAATCAGTCAATGCACGTCAGGAGAACGTCTACCTGCCCCGTCGCCCCTAACGATCGGCCTGAATCCCTTGAGACACGGCAGCACCAGGGGCTTGACTGATGATGTCCTGCTGGACGTTGGGGTCTGGGCTGCAGAGCAGGGCCTCCCGGGATTTTAAAGTGTGCGAGCTATGGTACTGAGTCGAACATGTTCACACCATGTGGACGAAATTTGCAGCCTCATCACAAAATTTGCTCTATGACCTTAATACGTCTGGGTGTCACTGTACCCCGTACTCTACAGCAAGAGTCCATAGACTAATTGCGTTTATAGCGATTGGCGAATAATGTCTCATACCACACAAAAGTGACTGATGTTATGTACAGCCGCGGCCGCATCTGTGTAGAACGCGCGAGCAGACGGTATTTGCTCTGCGGGGCGACACCTTTAGGCAGTTTCGGGCTCTGACATGGTGTGTCAGGAGCATGCGCGGCCTAGTAGTCAGGCTGACCACGTCAGTGCCCGAAACCGCCTCAAGGTGTCGCCCCGCAAAGCAAAAAACTGGAGTTACCCGGCTGCTCGCGCGCTCTGCACATACGTGGCCGCGGCTGTATGTGCTCCGTATCCCTCTCTCCCGCTCTTTACACTTGCAACTTTCAAACTTCTCCATCCCTTTCCCCAGCGTAGGGTAGTGTACTGGATTCACTGAACTGGTTAATATCTGCACCTTTTCGCTTTCCCTTCTTTCTTTCCTTTCTCCCTTCGTATAAATCATGACATTCATAAAAGATTAAAAAAACAATCTTTTAATATTGCAGCCAGCGGCATTACTTCTGTTATCTGTCTAAAATGTGTACGCGAATTAAATACGGTACTGTTAAATGCAGTGCTCGTTAAATGCAATGCCGCTATTCCGTTGAAATTTCTCGATGAGTACTGGTTCGTACTTTGACTCGACGAATTAGGAAAAGCTGCACAGAGTTGTACGAAAATGAAAGGCTAAGAAAAATATACTGCCTAATGAACGAAATCGCGACAGCGCATTGCAATAATGCGTGCTCACTTGAACGAATGTGCGCGATCGACTCCGGTTTCCTCGGTGAGTGGGAGCCTTGCGGACCGTGACATTTTGCTCGTAAAGACCAAGGCAGGGGTATCCGCTTTCGTGGACTCTATTCTGCTTTCTATTTCATCAACGCACTGACGTCCTTTGTTCAGCCTCTTCAATCACAGCTTTATTTCGTTAGCCTGCTAAGTCCATAAAATAACAACAGGCACATTCAGAGGTATTCGCCTCGGAAAAACACCAACTGCTACGATAGAAGTTTCAGCTTAAAGCTTTTTTAAACGGGTAACATGTGCGCACCACGTGTGCCTGTCTATATCGCTGAGCCATGCTTCGAAAATGTCAACGTATCATTTGAGCTCCCACACGAATACTGTATGGAGTGTACTATATAAGCAAAGGTGAAACGTCCATCAAACATTCGGCGGTACTTCAATAATCTATGCAGGAAATCCCCCGGCTGTCCTTTAGCTTAGTTCAGAGAGCTCGTAAACTATACAAGCTTAAGCACTCTTGAATTCAGTGACAAGACGTCGGTTTACATTTCCCGAAGCGATGATGCGCAAAAGGTGAAGACCTTTCGTTTTTGAATGTGTAAGCATTTCTGTGCAAGCATGGTGTCCATCCGTCCATCTCTCTGTCACGTAAGACGAATTGCTAAAAAGAAATAAATATGTAAAATATAAAACAAAATAAACATTCTTGGCGGTTCTGCGTTTCGGGGCTATAGCAGCCCACGCCCAAAGTTACCAGATTCTAACGAGCTAACGAGCAAATAATCATCGCAAAAGAAGCCCGAAAAGGGGGCTCGACTTTCGCGAAGAAACCCAAAAGAAGCCGAAATTTAATGAGTTTTCCCATTCTTGTAAATATTTTGATTATAATAAAAAAAATGTCACTCACGTACGAAGGGGAGTTGAAAAAGTCACTTCAATTATTTTGTACAGCGAAAATATGCGCAACTATGAACGAAAGCACATATTTACTTTAAAGACTGTCTCCAGGGTAGTGTCCATTCGGTTGAATACACGTATGCCAGTGCACGATTAATGACACTTGTTGATTCCCCCAACTTATGTTTGACTTCAACAGTCAGCTACTCAAAGTCATCAGCAAACGCGCTATTAATGAACGTGATGATCACTAAAATGGCTACATTTGTTGGGAAAATGCAAATAAGCCAACAAAAACGCAAGAAGCAACTGGAAAATTTTACCAGCGACTCAGCGAAAAAAAAAGCCCTAATCTGCTTATTATAAGCGGTACTGACAACTCTGCCCACGCCCTAAAGGTAAATAAATGTCTTACCCACTGGGCATAATACCCACGCTTGCAGAACGTGAACATACCTGAATCATATGAACGCGTTGTACTGGCGGTACAAAACAAATGCAAAAGTAAAACACTCTCTATGAAGGCTTCGCTGAAATATTTCGTGATGGTAACGGCAATAGAATAACAGCTCTCTCTAGGATAACATGAAAAGCCGATATAGAGGACTGCACACTTGGGGAAAATATCGATTTTCCCCAAGTGTACAGTCCTCAAATATCGAAACATGCATTTCGGTGGTCGCGGGTCTTGATAATGCATAACCCGTCTCCTGGGAATGTGATAGCTTCGGGGTTTACATGGAGCCAATTGCAAAAACTGTGAAAGCGGCTCCTAATTATTATAGCCTTTATTTCGTAACCACCTTGTATCGTTAGCTATAGACTTCTTAGCTGATAGTACTTAGATTTAGGTGCACGTTAAAGAACCCCAGGTGGTCGAAATTTCCGGAGCCCTCCACTACGGCGTCTCTCATAATCATATCGTGGTTTTGGGACGTTAAACCCCAGATATTATTATTATTATTATTCTTAGCTGATATTATGTATATCATAAACACTTGAAAAATCTTCTGTTACAATGATGCCACATACCGCACAAGACTTCCGCTCTGCGCTGTGAAGTTATGTGTGTGTGTTCCCCTCTCTTTCTCTCTTTCTTTACTCTTCTTTCAATCTCCTCATCCCTTCCTCCTGTACAGGATAGCATACCGGTTATGCCAAAATGGTTAATATCCCTGTCTTTCCTCTCTCCCGTTTTCCTTCCTTCCTTCTGTTACAAGCAATCAGAGTGTATTCCTTTCTTTCTTTCCTTCTTTCTTTCTTTCTTTCTTTCTTTCCTTCTTTCTTTCTTTCTTTCTTTCTTTCTTTCTTTCTTTCTTTCTTTCTTTCTTTCTTTCTTTCTTTCAATACTGGTTCTTTGCGAGAAAGCCAACATCGTACTGCGGAATCTTCAGGCATTTTCTCAGGCTAAGGTTGACGCAGATTACCTCGGGCTCACCTCCTTTGTACTTTCTCTAACTAAAGTTCTTGTTCTCGCTCTTTGGCACACGCGTGCATTTGCATATTCAAGCGGAATTTTGTTTCTGCATTGTATATATTGCAATCATTAAATATGAGTAAGTGAAGCGTAATAATTGTGATACATGTGCAAATAGGCGCGGCAAGAGAAGGTCTCTTTTTACGACACGCCCTTTCAAGTTTTTTTTATTATTGAAATGATGAAATAGAAGAGGTTGGTACCATTATAGTTATTATCATGTGCTGCTGCTGGGCACAGTGCCAATATTTTAATTCTAGGCCACGCGGCTATCGCATTTCTGTGAAGCGAAATGCGAAATCTCCGGCGCAGCTTAACTCGGGGGAACGTTAAGCAATCCCAGCTGGTCAAAACTAATTCAAAGCTCTCTACCACGGCGTTTCAGGAACTTCCACAATTTTCCGGAGCTCCATTGGCATCTTTGAAACCATTAATCAATCATAAACCATCAATCAAATCAAACATGTGTAACACAGAAACAATCCTTCGAATCAAATACGTTTCACGTCTTACTCCCTGTACAAGTTTCTCTGCCAGCGGTCGTTTGCTTTGCCTTTCCTTCCGGAAATCGCGCAGTGGTTCATTATATTATAGAGAAGAGCTATTATGTTCGAGGTTGGCCGTGTGTCGTAAATAGAAAGTTATCATCATGAACTGGCACGCGCTCTCTTCATTGTCATCATCTGCTTCGCTTCCCGAACACGTGCGTCCATTTCTCCGGCGTGGGATGCAATAACTCTGATGGGCGAGACAACGAGCACAGAGAGAAAGAGAAATAAATATAGACAAAACGAAATTCTTGGCGAGAACTAGCATAGCCATGTATAGTATAGTATAGTATAGTATGGTATAGTATAGCGTGGTATGGTATGCTATAGTGTGGTATAGTATAGTATAGTATAGTATAGTATAGTATAGTATAGTATAGTATAGTATAGTATAGTATGTATAGTATAGTATAGTATAGTATAGTATAGTATAGTATAGTATAGTATAGTATAGTATGTATAGTATAGTATAGTATAGTATAGTATAGTATAGTATAGTATAGTATGTATTGTATAGTATAGTATAGTATAGTACAGTATAGTATAGTATAGTATAGTATAGTATAGTATAGTATAGTATAGTATAGTATAGTATAGTATAGTATAGTATAGTATAGTATAGTATAGTATAGTATAGTATAGTATAGTATAGTATAGTAAGGGGTGGGAGAGAGAGAGGTGAGCGGGTTAAAGCCCAGCCAAGCAAGGACCAGCCAAGGGAATATACGGCTCTGGGACCAGCTATAGGTGCCCACCAGCTCTGTTGTGACCCAGCCTTGTGCGGCTTAGTGCAAGCTGCTCTAATTTTTTTTTTTATTCAGGCCTGCATAATATGCTTCTCTTTTCGCTTCCTCTGCCGGTACTTTTTTTTCCCTCCCATACAGCGCACAATTTACTTTCTTGCTCGCGCGCAAGAACCGGCTTACATGAATTTTATTTATCTTTAACTATCGAGTCACAAGAGCTTTCGTTCCGTAACTTGTGTAGCGATCGCGAGGCTCAGCATACGCGCACTCTATTCCAAATCTCAAGCGCACACGTATATACGTATATACGTATGGCACTGCGTGCTACGTCGAAATTGGGAGCGCAAAATATGAGATATACGTGCGCAGCTGTCACTGCAGACGTCCTGCGCGTCCAGAGCGCACGCATGTGGCAACGTAGAGACTGTGCCTGCGTGCCTCAACCCGCTTGCGTCTGTGTCATTGACGCACGCCGTGGAAATACGACAATGTTCGAGAGTGTACTGTGCTGAAAAGAAAAAATGAACTCATGCTTTCAAGAATTCAAATTTTTATTTGTTTTTTGTCCCGCTATAAATGTATAGTAGGCATACAGTGGAAAGTTCTAGCTGACGCCAGCGACAGATGGTGCGTAGGCCGGATTAATTAGTCCACAGCGACAGAGATAAAGTTGAATGTCTGAAGAGCTTTGACCTTAACTTCTAAGCCCCCCCCCCCTTCTGTTTTAGTCACTTGAATTAGCGCAGACTGTAATTCAATATCATCGTGCGGGGAGTAATTGAAACACCGAGTGAGGGACTGCGTTCAGCGCAGTTTACCGTCACGTCTCCCCTCTTGACAAGAATGATTAAAGTGATCGTTCCTTCAGCACGCTAATTTCGAAAACCAACCCCAGCCAACTTAAGCAACCTGCTCAACAATGCGAACTCAGCGGAGATAATGACATGGCCGAAATGCGATCGGACCCGGCCGCTTCACGGTCGATGCAACTTGTGCAATCTCTGACGCTTCGGGACCTTCGTTGCATAAGTACCGTTTTCACCTATCCTCTTCTACACCGCTTTTGTTTCATCTTACACGCATTATTTTACTTGCGCCAATGCACATATGCCGTTCTTCGAGCGCTCGCGGGGTTCTCAGCTTCCGTTTCTTGGCAAACACAGCAGGGCTTGACGCAAGCGTAGTTTCGAGTGTCAGCGCTTCGCAGAAACGAAAAACGTGACACTTCTTTCCTTGGTCCGCTCTCTCTCTCATTGTTCGGTGAGTTTGGAAAATTCTGATATAGGCTACACCTGATTCAATAAACAGGCGCAAGGATGGGGCACTTATTTATTTATTTATTTATTTATTTATTTATTTATTTATTTATTTATTTATTTATTTATTTATTTATTTACAATACTGTAAGCCCTCGCGGGCTTTTACAGGGGTGGGAAAGCGCAATATGCCAATATTAAATACAATAGTATGTAGAAATCATTTCCAAATGACGCTGAAAAACTTCGGATGACTCACAATCAACAAATACACTGGCAACAAGCTTGTTCCAGTCAATAATTGTGCGAGGCAGAAACGAAAATTTGGACACATCAATTCTCGTGCCGGGCATAGGGTAAAATAACGTACGGATGATTGATACGCGGTGACACTCGGGCTGGGGGGTACAAGTTAGGTTTAATGTCTTGTTATAGAGTTGGTATAGAAACTTCAAGCGTGCGATTTGTCTGCGCGCAGACAGCTTCTGAAGGTTAGCCCTGTGGAGTAACACGGTCACTGATTGCGTCCTCTGGTAGCATTTCTAGCTCGTAAATTGCTGGAAGGGGAAAAAATTACAGACCATTCCATTCGGCGAAGGTGGGGAACGTGCTGAGCTGACGGGCGCAAATCTCCTTTAAGAGTTGCCTAAGGGATGCGAAAGCATAGATATTTCCTTTAAACTGCGGCCATCCCTAGAACGCTGTTTTCGGGTGGCATCGGCATTGTGTCTTCCTTCTAACGCGTTCGTCAGCATCTTGAGCGGCCCCCTTAAAGAGCGCACGGCAAGACGCGTGTCTGGCATTAAATTATCGCTAAGTCAGAATCTTCCTACATCCGGTACTTCACGAAGGTAGACGCAAAGCTACATCTGTGGCCCTGCAGGACATATTTGAAGGTAGAACAGACGTGATCCACACGGATGCTGCCGAATACGACAGAAAGGCAGCATGCACAGCGGTAGGGGTTCGAGAGTGTGGAGACCTGGTCTCGCGCCGCACCTTTAAAAACACAGTCGGAACTGAGGCAGAAGTAGTTGAAATTGCTCTGGCAATAACACAAAAAAGTACAAGAGCGGTTGTTAGCGACTGCATTAAGAACTATGATATGGGCAGGATCTCAGCTACAGCCGTCAAAATTCTGAGACAAGGACAAGTACCCGCAGAGCAAATCTCACTGATATGGTCCCCGCCCAAGAGGGTCTGAAGGGGAACGAGAAGACGCACGTGACCGCCCGAGGGCTCACTTTCCGGTCGATCGCCGCTGACTAGCGCCTCCACTCGAGGAACCCCTCTCCACAGCAGACGAACAAAGAACGTTCTTGGAAATCACCTCATAATGGATTCCAACGTAAGATATATCCAGAGGCATCTAAACAGCTCAACGAAAGAGAGGAAATCATGTGGCGAATATTGCAAGCCGCGGTGTTTCGAAACCTTCAACTGTACAGTAAACGGCACCCGGAAGTGTTTAATCCAAGATGTACGCACTGCAATAGCATTGCAGGTCTCGTTCACATGGTCTCGACCTGCCTCCAAGCAGAAATGGAGAATCCTGGGAGGCCTTATTACTCAGCCACGAAGCCGAAGAACAACGCAAGGTCATCGGTCTCGCCCTGACCGCCGCCGAGTCCCGAAGGGAGTCCGGCCGACGGTTAGGGGGATGAATGGGGGTGGAGGCCACAGCCATCTCCCCCGTCATCCTCGACGGGTGCCAATAAATGTTGTTTCTCTCTCTCTCTCTCTCCTGACGTATGCAACTATCCATGTCGGCTTTCCACGTTGTCTTGCTGAGGGCTTTTATTCCGCAACCAGTACATCACCGTATAATAACGGGCAGCAGCTAAGAAAGCTGCTCCGCCGCATCGGCCAATGGCGAGATGGCAACCTTTGTTGTTTTTGGTCTACGCGCTCGGTCTACGCAGGCAGCGTTCTGCCGGAATACCTCAGTATAACAGCTTGGCTTTAAAAGCATAAGAAGCTCACCAGACTGAAGAGTGAAAGCAGATACGGCGCAGTAAAACCAGCACTAGTAAGTTGTACTCGTTGATAATCGGAAAGTTCGCAAATATTCGTGTGAATCAACACAGGGTACGACTACAGCCTGCCGCCGCGTCTCTCAACTTATTGCTGGAAATAGCGCTGCCTTCAGATGCCGCTTCAGCAGGCATTAATACATCGTGCATATGAGCACACACTTTTTTTTTAAGCGTGGTGCTTTATTTGTTACCGAGGGAAAGAAACATGGCGTGTAAGATAATAACTTATCGTTCTTCCACAATGTACAGATGAGAGAAAGGCGGCGAAACAAGTGAAGGTAATCATAAGACGACAGTTCAGGAAAACTTGAGGAACTGGGCCCATATTCAAATAAGCGTTTTACAGTATAATTGTGGTTATGAGAAATTTTCATCTAATCGCGATGCTGCGCATATCATTAACGACGCCGTCTGGCTAATGATAAAGAGCACTGTATTCCACTTCTGCATGGTTACCGAGCAGGTTACAGGCATACCACGTATAGCCGCGAAGATTTCTCGCTCCATGAATTGCACTCGCGGAGATCACTATAGAAACAACACAAATTTTAGAGAAAAAGAAGAGAAATTTTAGAGAAAAAGAAAGAGTCAGCGGGCGCTTATATTTTAACAAGTTACACGCAACATATATACTGAGCAGTCTTCGTCCATACGTATGCATTAACTATGGGCTGTCCGCCTAGTTCAGGGGTCTCAAACTCACGTCACCAAGCGGGCCGCAGTCAAGTGACGATAATGGGAGATGAAGGGGGTGGGGGGGAGGGAGGGAGAGAGAGAGAGTTTGAACAGAATGTCCCCTAACGTTGCCATTTGAAAGAACGACTTTCCGGTATCCCATATATGGGTCATTTCTGAAAGGGATTTGACATCAGGATTCGAAAATCACACCGATATTGGCTTTCACAATGACTAAAATCTGGACGCCGATTCTGACATATAGAGTTTTTGTCCCACGGTGATGTTTCAACTCATAGTAACCGCATCGGGAGCCTCACGAAAAAAATGCTTGAGACCTGCCCCCTCTCAGTAGTTAACCCGAACAAAGCGCTATGAATTTCAATAGGCGAGAAAATAATGCGACTATATACTATTTAGCTAAGTCACAAAACTGTATTCCGTGTGAAGCTGCGGGCCGCGTGTTTGAGACTCCTGGTTTAGTTGTATCGTCGCAGCAGCCATACACACTAGAGCACCATATTTCCAAGCGCGCTTCTTTTGTTATTTTTATGTAACTAGTGCGTTGCACGCGTAGCCGCTGGCTTGCGCAAGCCGCAACCTAATGTCTGGGGACCTTTCAGATTATTTTAGGGTCTTCTTATAGGCTAGAGCGCAAACTCGAACAGCTGAGATTATTCTGGAACTAACGCGGCCACCAGCGATGAGGCTCGAAAGCTCGATGCCGATGTATAAATGCCAACGCGCCTTACTGCAGATCATATTACCGACGGCCAACGCTCTGTTCGCCGCTATCAGTCTAAGCGTATATCGCTTGTAGTTTGACTTCTCGTTTACCGGGCACAGGTTCGCCCGATTAAAAAGTGTAGTCTTGAACAAGCCCACTGCTGCCTTCGCCTGCGTCACGACCCCGGGACAATATACAAGATATGTCAGTTAATGTTATAAGGTTACATGGGGCTTCACGTTTTGTTAGCTGTTGCTAAGCGCTTGCGCCCGTTAACACAAAATCCTAATTACGCTAGAAATATTTGCAACAGCAATTTTTGGCTAATGTCTAAGGTGCACATATTATTGGTGAAGGTGGCCAACGAAACGACAAAGTGCGTTTATGAAAGACGGGAATTGCAAACTCGGACTCTTAAGTTCGCATGCAAGTTATTATTTAATGGCGCACTGCGAAAATTCTAAAATATACACCCTGCCTAGCAATAAATAAAAACGGGCTTCATTGTATCGGAATCCGTACGAAGCTGCGCGAAACCTACGGAATACAAACATCCCCAGCTGAATTCACAAAGCATTTCCTGCGTAATAAGCTTGCCTTGCCATTTCTAAATGTCTTTCTTAAGCCATGCGTACGGACTGGCTCAAGTTTTCTCTTACGAACAATGTTGCGTAAGATGTTTTTCGGTTTCGTGATTTGCAAAGGAAGGTTTCGCTGTGCGTAATGAAAAGGTTCTTCACACTTGTTTTTATGACAAGGGGGACGGAATTGCACTGATTATGTGAAGTCTGTGTCTGTCGACCAGGTTGAAATATGTAGCAGCACTAGCTTGTTCCGGCGAGTGAAGGGTTTGGCACACTTTCTTTTTTAGTAAATATTAAAGAAAAACTATTTTTCTTTCGTAAGGACAATAGTCATTTAACATGAACTGCGTGCCAAATAAGGCTCGGACGGTGCTTGTGAGTGCCTATTGCTTGTACCCAGAGCACACGCCTGAAGCACTACAATATTTCTTTCAGGTATTACGGCCTATGGTGCTATTTCTCCCTCTCCCTCTTTCATTGCACCTATAACTTACAAGCTCCCCTTCCCTTTCCCCAATGTAGGGTAGTACACCGGTAATTCTGGACAGCTTAAACTCCCTGCCTTTCCCATCTCCTTTTACCTTCCTTCAGCCCTATACAACTTTCACTGGAACACATATTTGTTGTCAAGAGGAGCAAAACTCAATAACAATATAGTAGATAATGTTTTCCTCATACGAACGGGTAAAGTGATATAGTGACACGGTCAGAACCAGGACGCAACGAAATGTGTCAAATAATTCAGATCCAACCCACTATGATAATGCGTGTCTTTGAAGAAGAGTGTATAATTATGTAGAGGGTTTCGTGCTCCACACAGAGTCTTAGACTGGTGGTATCTGTTTATACAATAAATACAGTGTCGACGTTTAACAATATGCGCTTGCATTTAGTTATATGATATAATTGCGCGCGTCTGAACGGCGCTGTTTTCTTTTTTTCGGAAAGCCACTTCTCCCCTCACTTCTTGCTCTAGATCCTGCTAGTACCTTTCAATGTTCCTGTAAAGCATAACGTGCAAGGTTTCATGCAAATGCTTTTCAGTGAAGAGCTCTCCCTATTATCTAAGGCCGCACATCCTGGGTAACAAGCAATATAACTAGCCCGGGTAACCTCTCTATTGCTTTTCTTACATCCACAATATCTGTTGTTTTGGGCAGCAGCGCAGCTTGTCTTCTTAGTCCATTTTCTCTCGATCACACTTGATATCCACATGTTCCTTTTAATTTGTAGCCTAAGGAAGTGATATGGTGCCACATCTTTATTGTTGTTTTGTTTTTCTCCGTCTCATCGCTGCGTTTAATTTTCTAATTTAAGCAATGCTATTCGCATAGCACCCATTATTCATATGAGCCTGAGTTTCTCAAGGAACTTCCAGTGCGTTCCTGTGCAGCAGCTACAACCGTTCAGATTCCAAAGTTCCAGGGTGCCGCTTTGCTGTCTGAGCTATATTAAAGGCTTCCATATCACGTTAAACTGCATGTTTTTCGAAGCAGAATGTCTTATTGTGAATGAAGCAGTAAAGCATGGAAAACGACCATTTTCCTCTCGTTTTCGGTTGTCAATTTTTCGAGACAGGTCCATTAAATTTACTCCTTGCAGCGATTGACATCAGAACGTTGTGGACGTTACCATAATTCAAAGAATCGCACCATCTCCCGCTAAAGGGAACCATGAGGCGATGCGAAGCAGCGTTTCAGCAGCGAAGCAGCGATGCGAAGCAGCGTGTCAGAGGGGGAGGAGAGTGGGGATGTGGAGTGGGGGGTAGGGGAGAGGGAAGTGACGTGGAGAGGGGAGGGGATGGGGGAAGTGGAGACGGGAAAGGGGGAGAGGGAAGTGATGCGGAGAGGGGTGAGGAGAGGGAAGTGGAGAGGGAAGTGGAGAGGAAGTGTGTGGAGAGGGTGTGCGCTGCGCAGAAAGGGTGGCCACGCCGCGCACCACCGGTTTGAACTCCGTCATAAGATGCTTCGCATCCAGAACATTTACGTACAATTCTGGCGTTTTTTTTTTTACTCGTAAGGAAGAAACAGGCTGTACAAACTTTCAAGTAAAGGCTCATAGAAGAGAATACGGATGGTAGCCTCTTGTCTTCTGATTCGATTAGCCAACGCGGAACTAAGGTTCACTTTACAGAAAGGAAACGACAGGTTGCATCACATTCACTTATGCAATGAAGTCCGGATCGAACAACTTCTCAGAAGGGGGGACATCCTCGCTACCACAGTGAGACATTTCAGTCATGACTGGGATGATGATCGTGATCAGGATGTCTTCACTCTTGCCTGCTCACGTGGAAATACTCTCCGAAGATGAGAAATACGCATGCGAGCGGCGAAGAACAATGCTGTGAAGGCGCACGCGGATGCGATCACACGTAGCGCTCCGGTTCGCTATCCTTGACCTCGAGGGCAATCCTATAGCCGCCGCGTGATTATACGTTACAGCAAGATGGTCCATTCGGAGGCGTACCGAAAGATTGACCTCTGTGATATTACGCAATACACCTCGCTGCTCTACGTATGTGATGAAGACGCCCGTGTTAGATTGCTCACGATATGCTGATGAGAGGTGGAATGGTAACGAACCTACGTAATGCCACTACAGTTCACATCAGCCATCACCAGCCAGGCACTTGAACAATGACGAGCCAGAACATTTCAGAGAGTGCTTGGGAATATTATTCATTTCGTGAACGTGAATAGTATATAGATTATATAGATAGATAGAATAGTGTAATCGTCAATAGTAGATAGATTAAAAATTCTTGAATAGGGGTTTCGCTGGAGCCAAGTTTTCGACGACACCTCCATTCAAGAATTTGTCATTATCTTCAGGCTTCTATCTTCCCTTGAACTTCTTTCTTGTTGGGATTACAGTGAATTGTGTAGCACGTATGCATGTGCGTGCGTGCGTGCGTGCGTGCGTGCGTGTGTGTGTGTGTGTGTGTGTGTGTGTGTGTGTGTGTGTGTGTGTGTGTGTGTGTGTGTGTGTGTGTGTGCGCGCGCGTGTGTGTGTGTGTGTGTGTGTGTGTGTGTGTGTGTGTGCGCATGTGTGTGTGTGTGTTTGTGTGCGTGCGCGCGTGCGTGCGTGTGTCACTCACGTTTCTTCATCACGCACGCAAATTTACCTGTACAAGTTTCATGACATCTGATGTCCATCTTGCGAGAGATCATGCAGTATCTTGCTTCGTTATTGTGTAACACACACTGTTCTTACTGACATTATCTCTAACTACTTACGAATTTATTCAACTGAGAAGCGAATGTAATATTTAAATTAATTGTGAGAAGTGAATACAAGAAACGTATCGGCCCGAACTCTGACGTACACTAACATATTCTTTCCCGCGGCGCATAACACTTTCAACAGCCTCGTTTTAGACGAACTTTACGCCTAGCTAAAAAATTAAAGCGAGTCCCACCCCAAGGTGCGAACTGCGGAACAGTGATTCGCTTGTGTTTATCCTGTGTTTATCCTGTGTCTATCTGCTCGTTGCTGTTCTTTTGTGTTCTTTTCTTGCGTTTATCTGCTCTCTTCCGCTCTCTTCTGTTCTTTTCTCCTTATTATCTTATTTGTATTGCGGTCATCTATTTTCCGTTCTATGCTCTCCCTTCCACAGAATTTCTACTGTTTGCTGCTCCGAGAGTGGTGGGTCTAACTCCCGGCGCTGGCGTTTCGCTATCGCTTCGCTGGCTGGGACAGACGAATTAGCCATTCGGCGCTGGCGTTCACGGGCAAGCAGGTGCTGGAATTCCAAACGTGAAGACTGCTCGGCTTAAGCGCATCAAACGTGGTACCTGCGTGACGTCAACGCGAGGTATGACACGACGACAGGGAGGTCCCTAAAACGGCTCCACAGTTAAAATCACGACAGCGCGAACGCTTAATCTGGACGATGTTTAATATGTCAAAGTTTTTAAATTATAGTCGTCCCCAAGGATCGATGCGACATCACGTGAAAGCTTAGGAGGTACCTGCTGACATTCATAAAGCCACCAGAGCCTACAAACAGGGCATTTCCCCATCTCTCGCCTTTTTTATTAGCCGCAAGTACATCAATTAATGCATCGAAGAAATGATGAACTGTTATTAGACCTTAGCCTAAGACTTAGCATTTGGTTCTCGACAAGCTGACAGCTGCATCGCATAGCTTCTAAAGCAATTAACAGCTTTAGTAACAGTCTAAATAGCATATCGACCGCTACGCTTGAAGGTGTGACATTTTTCTGAGTATGACAGTAGCATAAAACACCTGGAGCAGTAAGCCAGGCGATGAATCATGCTAGCGTCTCCGGAGGTGTCATTCAAAAATTGCTAGATCCCACGATGCGGCGGTCGGGCTTGTCCTGACTGTCGCAACGTGGGACCGGCCCGCTGCACGCTGAGCCGCGCACCTCGGTATTTTCCAGGGGCGTAGCCAGGGGGGGAGGAGGTTAAAACCCGCCCAGAATTTTTCGATTTTGCATGTGTATATATACACGCGCACATACAAACACACGCACGAACATACAAAAAGGATAATTGAACCCCCCCGAAAAAAAACTTCTGGCTACGCTTCTGGTATTTCCACTAAAGCTTTGTAACCATCCATCCATCCCTGACTACCCATTTCGCCACTTTGCAGTTATCAGTTCAACGCCACGTTTCTGAGCCACAAACGGTCGCTGCTGACTCATTTAAGCACGCAACGACCAGAACTACCGACACGGCCTTGACACGTGCGCCGACACGGCTTGAAACACATGTGTCCACGCCGTCGCGGGAAGTTTCGTCATTCAGAGTAAGCAGGTATGCTGCGCTATGACACGCATGTTCCGTGTACAACGTCCCGAAAGTTGCAAAGGGCATGAAAAACTAAATCGTGGTCTTAATCTACAGGTACACTGAACATTAAGGCGTGGTACATTTTACTTCCCATGTATTGATTAGACAGGGGAAAGCCAGATAATTAATGTTTAGTGTTTTTTTAAACAGCACTGGTCCCTCAGGACCTCGTTTTTGTGGAGCTGGCGTGAAAAGTTTGTTGATCGCGAAAGCTGAGAAAAGTACAAATCGCGACAAGTTATTCCGATACCGTGCAACAGGATGCTGTTTGGTTATACCAGTACAGGCTGGAAGTCCAAATACAGGCTGCAGTATGTTCTAGCAGCGCCTCCTCTATTTTTCAGTGCTTGGGCGAACACTCTCCTCGGGCCGTCGAGCGCGCGCTCCGCGTCCGTTCGCCGCTGCCGCATGGTGGCGCTGTGCAAGTAGACTAGGAAAAAGAACTAGGAGGCTCACCAGTAAATATACAGCTAGCAGTGCGGGCGATATGGCAACAAGGAGCATTAAGCGGAAGGTCAGAGAGGCGGAGAGGACTTATTGGATGACAGCGATGGAAAAGAAGCCGGCTCTGAGTAACTACCGAAATGGAAAAAACGAAATAAGGAGGGAAAGGTTTTATGATAATTCAAGGGCAAGCGCTTTACTGTTTGAAGCAAGGTCGGGCTGCCTTAGAACGCGAAGTTATGAAGCGAGATTCAGTAACGAAGACGAACAATGTACATGCTGCGGGGGAACTAAGCAAACGATGGAACATGTACTGATTGAATGTGGCGATATTCACCCAGGTATACTTGTGGGCACGAGTCTACAGGAAGCCTTGGGTTTTAGGGACAACAATGGAAAGCTGAACACGTCCGCGATAGAAATAAGTAAGAGACGGTTAGAGTATTGGTGGCAGAATAGTAGAGATAAAGTACAAAAATAAATAATGGGGAAAAAAATAAGGTCATTCTGCGTTAAGAGGCAGAGAGATAGACCGTGAATTTATAATTTTCTTGGTATAATAAGATAGATTTAATCAATGTAGATAAGGTATTAGGCCAGCATGAAACAAGGAAGTTTTTTCTTTTTTCTTCGAGCATGGTGGCAGACATGTCACCGCCCCGTTATAAAGGGGACGCTCATAGCATCCATCGATCCATCAACGGGAAGCTGGCGCTGAACGGCCGCGCGTATCACGAAGCTCACGAATTCGTGGTTACATACGAGTTTAATTGCATTTGCTTCTTCCCGGCTTTCACAGGTACAGAGGTATGGAAAGAAACGCGAACATAGCGGCGCGCTGTTTTCATCACGCTCTAACCGTGGTGGCAATAAAAAGACGCTAGATGGTCTTTTACTGTGTCATGGATGACGTCGTCTTTTCATCAATAATCCGGGCTATAACCACTTGAAAATAAATGCAAAACAGCAAGGGATGCAGATGCCGCATGTTCGCGTGTCTTTCCATCCCCGCTGTACGTATTCTGCAGGCAGTCTGTCAGTCCGTGCTGCCGGTTCGATACTTGCACTCGAGTTTGATGGCATTCGCGTTTTATTTTCTATTTCAGTCTATTGCAATCACCCCAATTCCTTAGTATGTCATACTGTTGTGTTCCACTCTGAAAATGGAACTGAAAGAAATCACGATTGTTCTTTTTTTTATTTCCCTTTATTGATAAAGAAAAAAAATCTCACAGGGTCCCTTATACATTCATCTAAGACGACTCAAAGGCGAAAGCCATCTTCTTATTTTTCTTCTAGTCAATGTATTGAACATTTCCTGCCTCCCTCCGAGATATTTCTGCGCCTAACGTGGTTTTCTTACAGCCCCAAGGATCGGAGGCAGCGCAAGCTTTCTGCACATCAGCGGAGGCATGCACTGCCTCTGTGATCGGCCCATTTTGACCAAGTGAAGATGCAATATGACGACATCACGTTATGTGACGTCACGATGATGTGACAAAATTTTATGATCTATGACCTCATATGATGACGTCATCATGTAATTACTTTTTGCACCCCTCGTGCTGACGCCGCCGACGGTCAATTTTCGCGTTTGATAAGGCATCTAAGGCTTTCGCCTTAATACACTGTTCGGCTGTCGTTCCATGAAATTCCAGCTGCCACTCGTGTTCGCTAGAGGTGGCTTGCAGTAATTAGGCGGGATAATTGGTCTCCTAATACATCTTTAAACTACACTAGAATATGCAACCGTCGTTTACGACGCGAAGATTTCATAAAAAATTACACCATTTCCCGCTAAAGGGGACCATGAGGCGATGCGAAGCCGGAGCACTTGCACAATCGCGTTCCGTTGGCGTTCGTTGGGCATGCTACCGACCTCGCGTCGTGGAACGCGAAGAGAAACGCTACGCGCGTCTTCTCTTCCCTCTAGCCCAGAGCCGTATATTCCCTTTCTGCTCTAGCCTGGCCGTGAATTCTCACAGGGCGAGTGGGGAACGCGGTCGACAGGCACGCGAGAGGGCGGCAGCGTAGGAGAGGAGAGAGGGGGGAGGGGACGCGCATGCGCAGGTGCTCATCGCGGCGTTGCGCAGGAGAGAGAGAGAGAGAGAACAAAACCTTTTTAATGAAAACCAATGGTTTCCTCGATTGTGGGTGGCGACGACGGCTAGTCGGCCAGGAGCCCCTGCTCCTTGGCGGCTGCCTCTGCCCGCCCCGTGATTCAGAGCTGCACGGCAGGGTCGGAGCTGAGCAGTGTGGCCTCCCACTGCTGCGTAGTGGTAATTTGCAAGCCCTGTGGGCCACGATGCACAGAATTTCGGCATGTCTAGGCCGCGTTTCAGAGGAAGTGTGGAAAGGGGGAGGGGAGAAGGGAAGTGGAGAATGGGTATGGGAGAGGGAAAGGGGAGAGGGCAAGTGGAGAGGGGTAGGGAGGGAGTGGAGAGAGGGAAAGGGGAGGGGGAGAAGGGGAGAGGAGGAATAGTGAGAAATAGTGGAGAGGAGGTGTGCGGAGAGGATATGCGCATGCGCTGTAAGGGTGGTCACGCCGCACACCACCACCACCACCACCGGATTGAACTCCGTCATAACATACTTCGCATCTAATATAAGACGTTACGGCTTGAGAAGGATGCAGTAGTGTCACTCTTTGCAGACTACCCTTCACGTTTGCAGCCCAAGGTAACAACTGAACCAAGCATGGCAAGTATCCCTAAACGTGACCGTGTTGCATCCGAACAGTCAACCAATGCATGTAGTACCAGTAGCAACGCTGCCTCGCGATCGCCGCCATGTGCATGCAGAGCTGACATTAGGTCCCGAAGCTGAAGAATCGGAGCCCTGGATGGACACCACATGCGCTACCGGCGCAACAACCGACAATCATTATGTACAGTGTTACAATAAACGAATGCACAAGGCTGAGCAGGCTCAGTCAAGCGAACGTAACGGTGACAAAACAATTTTCCGCGCATCCCTGGCATGCGCTCTCTGGTATCGGGCTAGCAGACGACGCGCGAGCATCTAGATCAAATAGCCGCGAAATACACATGCTTTCGAAATGGGCTGGTTGCCCAGAACGACAAGTGCTTCATGATTTCAGTTCAAGTTTTCATTGTACTTTAAACAACGCGAATACAGCCGAAAACTGAACCGTATAGCAGCTTCCAATGCAGCCACATCAGGGTTGCCACTCACTTTCGAGTAAATGTCGCCAAATGACGAGCAAAAAGTCGCCAAATGTCGCCATTTTTTTACAGACCTCGCCAAAAAAGTCCTAGATATGTGCGTCATACCTAGTAATAAAAACTTCCTCTCACGTATAGCCCCATAGAATACAGTACCATCCAAGACCCTTAAATTATATTGACGTTTCTCAATGCCAGTCGTATCGCCCGCTTCACCATAGGAGTGCATGGTGCTGCTTCTCCGACTAGCCGCGAGGTGTGCGTGGTGGCGCAAGGGTGAATGAATGAAACGCTCATGATGTCCTTCCATCCGTGGCCGCTCGTTTTAAAGGTAAAAGTGTCGTAAACCTTGGGCGAAAACCTTGAAAGCGTTGTTTGTAGACAGCTTTACGTATACCCTTATATGAATGAAGGTTTATTGAAGGCAACACGACAGAAGTCTTACAGGAACCGATCATCAGTGAGTCTTAAACCTTTTTAGTGTGAACTAATATGATATCGGACGCTACCGACCCTTTCTTACAGTCACTTATATCCACACGCGTCAATCCGATGCGTTATTAATGAACGGGTAGGCAATGTAAAATGTTGTATAGCAATTGTTGTCATTGCACACGCTCACCGAGAACAGTGGGAAATGCCTCAATAAATATTTTTTTATTGCACAAACGCGTATCCTCCTCTCTTCGCTATTCCAAAACAGTCTTTACCAGCTGAATTGGGCGTACTGCAACAGTGAATAAGTCGCCAAGCTATTCAGAACAGTTGGAGCTTTGGCGGAACAAATGGTCGGAACACGCGGCCAACCCGTCGCCTAGCCCCTTCAGAAGCGAAACTTTAGAGAAGCTTAAAGCGCCGAAAGCTATTAACTTATAGTCAAACACTGCCCCCTCGCAGTTTACATTTTGCTAGAATGTCTCTGGGGGACGTTCCCGTACCTCCTGCCTCTAGATGAATTGAGGAGATAGATACACACGAGTTGCAGGACGGACATACGGAATGACGCATAATGTGCACATTCTACTCTTAGGTCTTAAACCAAGAAAAATACAGTGAATGTTGCCGCACATTCGTTGCGAAGACACTGAGCTTAGGATGTATAACTCAGTGGAGACCGAAGCCGAAAATCGCCAAAAATTCGCCATGTCGCCATTCATAATTTTAGGTCGCCACGGGCCCCTCAAGTTCGCCAATTTGGCGAAAAGTAGCCACCATTGGCAACCCTGCACGACATTCGTTTCCGCGAGCGATGACGCGTCGGCGGGTCTACTACGGTGGCGGCGCCCGGCGGCTGAAAGCCGCACTAACGCCGACGGTCGGTTCCCACTGCACTCCGCTCCTTCGCCCAGGCACAGAAAAATAGAGGAGGCGCTGGTTCAAGCTAGCGCAGTTGTGTTCTTTTTTTCTTTTTTCTGTTATAAACGAGTGGTTGTGGAGAGATTTAGGTGAAGGGCACCTCGGTTACTCAGCTGCTCCCACTTAGCGCAAACTTGTTGCGCGAGTTATCTGATACTTCGTTAGAAGATAAATAAATAGTCGGGTTGCAGTGCACCGAGGGTATAGATGCCATACACTCTTTAATGTGGTTCCTGCTGAACCACATTAAAAAGTGTGAGGACACATACCTTTATCATTTAATTTTTAACATGAAAACTGACATAAAAAGCTGTGCTGAGTATACAAAACAGCAAGCTTGAGTAAAGTGTTCTCCGCTTCGGTGGTAAAGTGGTTACGCTCCTGGGCCGCTGACTCGAAGGTCTTGAGTTCGATCCCGGCCTGTTGCGGCGGTCGCGTTTAGATGGATGCAAAATGCTAGAGGCCCGTGTACTGTGCGATGTCAGTGCGCGTTAAAGAACACCAGATGGTCGAAATTGCCGGAGCCCTCTACTGCGCCGTCCCTCATGCTCATATAGCAGTTCTGTCACGTAACCACCGAGTTGTTGTTATTAGTCAGTAAAGTGCCGGTTCCCATTCCCCGATTTCTTTGAAACGCCGTCCTTCTAGAACTGAAGGAAAGGAACAGCTTGTACTGAAGTTGGCACGCGCTGAGGATTTCTTAACCGTCTCACAGAAGAGAAGCAACAAGCAGTTCTGAGAAGGTTAATCAGTCTGTAAGAACCGAAGAATATACACAAGCACTCATTCTTTGTGCAATTCCCTGCAACCGAACGCCAACGGCAGCGTATAGGCACGATTTATCGTCGGCATGTTTGCCGTGACCGTGAATTCGTAGTATTATACTGAAGGTGCGTGACGCACAGTGACTCAATGAATACGAGGTTGGTGGCGTAACAGCACGGGACGCAGTGAGTACGGCACGTCCGGAACAATGAGTGGCGATCCAAGTGCAAGTGCACGCCACATATCCTGCTGTCACTGCTTGCAAAAGCAGGCAATATTCGCGGATCTGCGTTTCGAGAAACGATGCCGTGGCCACCATGTGTATCTGAGCAGTTTCTTGGTTGCGCAGTAGGAAGGTTACTGATGTTGCTTCGTACTTTTGCAATCATGAAAAAAAGACGTTACCATCTGTTTTTAGAGATGGTACCTCGTGGATATATTATAGACATCACATACGGTATAAATTGCTTACACTTCATGAGGAAAAAACATGCCAAGTGTGAGGACTGTGAGCGATGTTCGCTATTATGCGAAGTTTTTCTGAAAGTCTCTGTTTGATGCTTAGTCCCCCTTGTTATGTTTTTACTTTTCAGGCAGTACTATCAGCGACATGCTGCACTCCATACATTTAACGTATCGTCAACACCTCAAAAACCCCAGTTTCGCCTTCGCTTTTGTCGATGTTCCTCTCCATTATTCGACTGTAATAATACAACACTGTCGAAAACAATGGGTCCCATCCTACCCCTCAAGAACGTAAGAAAAAGTGACCAGCTCTTTCTTTTTTTTAGGAACGCGTAACCTAAGTTCCAGAGGTGACCACTACAGGCGCAGCTCCCGCGAAGGAGAACTCTTCATCTTGTTCTTCGAGCGCCTTGATGATGATATTAACGCCGGCAAAACCACATATAGCATAGCCAAATGTAGCATGCGCACGCTTGCGTGAAAGCAAAGTCTTCTTCCTCTTGTTCTTCGAGAGCCTTGTTGATGATAATAACGCAGGTAAAACCACATGTAGCAAAGCCAACTGTAGCATGCGGAACTCGCTCCACTCCGGCAGTGCGCTTCGATACTAGTAACATGAACGAAGAAGAGAAGGCGGTGGAGCGGAGGGCTCGCAAGGCAGCAGCAGTGCGGGCTCGCCGCGAAGACCCTGCGGTGAGAGCTCGCGAGGCCACAGAGAGACGTCAGCATCGTGCGGACCCCGAGATACAAGCCCGCGAAGCCGAAGCAGCGCGGAAGCGGCGGCAGGAGAACCTCGACGAGGTAAGGGCGCGGGATGCAGTGACCAAGCGCCGAAAGCGGTCGCTACCTGAAGTTGGTGGCGCCGACGCGCGCTTCAAGCGCGATTTCCTTGACCACACGTTCGGTCACAGCTGCGACCGCTTGTGGTTAGACAACAAACTGACCACAATCGCTACTATAACAACGTGTGACGTCTTTATATGACAGTAGAAGACTTGTACGGAGCATTCACGGTTTACCCGATTATCTCCGAGCCAGCTCCTCAATTATCATTCACTTCGTAGATATGGCGTGGATTATTTTCATTGCTCTAGAGTTCTTGCTGTATCGCCTCACGATTCTTTAGGATGGTCAGAGTTGGCGCGAACGAGACTCAAGCTCCTCAACTTTCCAACTGTTCCCAGCAGTGCAGCGTTCCTTGAACTTTACTTAGCCTGCATTGCCTGTCATTCCGTGCGCTCACTTTGTTCTTCATTTCCTGCCAACTCGATTCCTTACGAGGTGCCCGACCGAAAACCGCGAGCTGTTTCCAGGCTGTCAGAAGAGGGTGAGCCCCGTTCCACGTCGATTCATCAGCTCGTACGTAGCACGGTGTAACGTCACTTGCGGTATACCCAAGTAAAAAATTAATACGTAATGTTCACCACACGCAATGGCTCGTCGGTCGGAGCTGGAGCACACGAACAGCTGGCACGTGGTCTCTCGACATTCTAGTTCATTGATTTCGGGCACACGGTCCATCAGAACGACGCAGTGTTCTCTTCATTTCTTACGAGTCTAGGTGATGACCTCCTGCTGACCGAAGATGACGTCAGATTGATTGAGAGCCGCTTTGTAGGCGTACACTACCTGGACCACATACGTCCAGATAGTGTACGATTACAATAAGCGCTATCCACAAAAGTTGGTCTACGTGGCACTATCCAGGGCTACCAGCCGCGACGGCCCAAACCTCACCAACGCAAAGGGTGACTTCAGGTTCCGACAGGCCACCGGCCTAATCAACAGATAATTTGTCGGCGAAATGACGCGTCTAGTAAACAGGCGTTGAGACACTATCTTAGACTGCGCTACCGCCTTCATTCGGTGCCACAACCACAACAATCACCTCACGCTCGCCGCTCTCAACGTACATTCTGTGCGCGTACGTGCAAGACCTCGAAAAAATAGAAACTGGCGTGTTAGAACTCCGTGAAACCTGGAGCGAGGAGCACAGTGCAATCGCGGATCGCAATGTTTCGTCCACAGCAGGCGACTGCATTGCAGGTGCGCCGGCGTGGCCATATATAAGTACAAGGCTATGCGCAACTTCAACGTAAGGCGCATCACACTTCGCCGGCCGCCAGACGCCGAACACACACGGACAAGCAGCCGAATAGGCGTCGTCTGCGTTGCGCGTATCAATTACAAATACAAAGACATTGCGCTCGCCGCCGTTTAGTTGAGCCCCGAAGCGCAGAGGCGTCCGTCCAGCGGCTCTTATCAACGCACCCCATCGATTACGCAAAAAACGGGGCCAATGTATCCTACAATAACTCTGCCTAGAGGACTATTCTCCTCATCCTGGCCGGTGACCTCAACATTGATTTATCAAAACACGAGAACGCCTGGTTGTTACGCTATACATCAACTACGTTTTCGATGTGGACAGGGCATCACAAGACTTCGTTCCCCCGTTCAGGACAGGATGCATCATATATCATTTCTTCGTAGGAGACATCCACAATTTACAACAGCTGTACTATACCTCACACTTCACTACACCCAGACACGTCGTCGCCGCGATCACGAACAGATCCGATAACAAGTCCGGTCCAGTTGCTCCTGCTCAGTGATCACGGTGATGATGGCCTTGAGAAGAATTGCCAAGAATCCTTCCAAACATGCACACGGGTTCGTGAAACATGCGTTTGTTCTCCGTCATGACGGACAAATATAAGTACTACATGGCAGCTTACCGCTTCTGATTTTGGTAATACCCGTGTTGCTGTTGGTATCTTTACGTAACGGTAAACTCGTTAACTCTTCAACGTGTGTGCGTGTTTGTGTGTGCGTGTGCGCGCGTATGCGTTCCCACTCAACACCTTCTTTTCTTTTTTTCGCGCGCCTGCTCTTCACTCCGCTCTTTCCATTTCTATTTCCGTTTCCCCTCCTCTCCTAGTGTCGGGTAGCAAACAGTATGTCATAATTCTGGTTGATCTCCCTGTCTTTCCCTCATTTTTTATCTCTTTCTCTCTCTCTGGCCAGCCCAATCAACACAGAGTGCGCTCATACAAGTATCGTATGGGCTATAATATTTGTATTTGTAGCTTCGTTCACGTGCAGTGAACAAAGCTACAAGGCTTCGTTCGCTGGCACGTGAACGCGCACTTGCACAGTGTAACTCGGCGGAATTCACCAACTCTCGTCTACACAGCTTGGATCCAAATCTCCAGCTCCGTCTTCCGTCAGGAATATCTCGAACTGAGGAGACGCGTGTGTGCCGCCTGTGACTTGGCGTGGTCTTCAGCAATGTGTGCTCCTTTCTGATTGGAATGGCCAACCACTCTGCATGCAATAACTGCAGCTACGACGAAACGATCGCCCATCTTTTGTATGAGTGTCCCAGTTTCAGTGCGCCAAGACAAGAACTTTCCCATGCGTAATAGACTTGATAATCGCCCTTTGTCGAAGCAATGGGTTCTGGGACACTGGCAGAGTACTCCCTCATCACGGAAGGCTTTGAAAGCATTATTCCGCTTCTTGCGGACAACTAGTCTTAGAGATAGACTCTAAGCAGTGTCGTATTCTCCTTTCCTTTCTTCCTTTTCTTGTTCTTTTTTTTTTGTAACATCTCTTTTCTGTCAAATTTTATCTCCCTTACCCCTTCCCCCAGCACAGGGTAACCAGCTGGTCTAAGAACCGGCTAGCCACTTTCCGCTTGTTTCTTGCTTGTTTCCTTAGTTTTCATGAATACGTTCTCAGAAAATATATCCGTTTCATATGCCGTAATTACAGGCGCTTTCTCTTAAATAGGCAGAAATAGGCACTGCAGTGCCCGAACCTTCAACCTCTGTTGTATATATCACACTGACTCTCCAGAGGTCCTACACGCCATCATTTACTCCGTTTCTGGCTCTTGTGACTCCATTGACTGTGACTGCAGTCAAAACACTTGCTGAAGAACATTCTATTCGAATTTTCTTAGCAACACTAATTTGTTAGCGAGTATGGATCGCTCCTCGGCGATAACGCAGTTCATATGCAGTCGACACAGAAAATTCCGTACCTCCACTACATGTACCTTTTCATTTACTCGCGTTTCAGAAACAGACTCGGGTTCATTTTTATTTCAGCATCAAGCTCTGAAAAATACGGATGTTGAGGGCCGTGAATTAAAAGCCACAAAACGACTCGACGAGGCCCGCGGTCCCTTGAACTTGGCACCAAAAGGGGGAAACATGAACGCAGAGCAGCAAGTATTAGACTATTGTCCATATCCCTCAAAATATACAAAGAAAGAAGACTCTCATGTGACATAAAATAAAAATTACACGTGTTATCACATAACGTTATTGCGTTATCCATGCTAGTGTTCTCTTCTCACTATCGCTATGCTCTACAATATGGCCGGCCGCAGCATGTCCAAATAAATAAATAAATAAATAAATATTTTTAGCAGTCACAGCTAAACAGTACCATCTATATACCGGCCATATATATGGGCAGCGATCTACATGTGGTACATCGTGGTTCTTCACACTGGGCGCTTCGTTTCACAAACACTGAATATAGGTGGCAGATAACAAATAGTACTGACATTCGCGTCCTTTTGTGTCCCTTGAGAACGGCTCGCCAGAGCACTGTGGTTATGAACGGGCTGCCTATTTATGAAGGGATTACCTCAAAGCTGACGTCTTGAAGCTTCGTTAAATTCGACGAGGGTGGCGAAATGGACTTGTTGGTCAGTCACAGTAGAAGCGTTATGTTTTTATTGTTGCGCTATCCCGATAACATTTATTAAATTCTTCCGCCTTCAGTGTAGTGAATCGAAGGAGCACGAAAAATGGGAAAGAAGAATGCTCTCGGAATCCTCCATCACTTTCTCATTCTGGCTGCGCTTT
>NW_023615681.1:5000-44882 GCF_013339695.2 Rhipicephalus sanguineus
GAGGCGTTTCTAACGCGCTTCCTGGGGCGTAGTGTACAAGACAAATGCGAGTGAATTTGGTAATCGCAAAGACGCTCCACTTCCTCCTTTCCCTCACTTACCTCTTCGGCTGGGAGGAGGAGAGCAAAAAGAAGGTGGGTCTATGGCGGTGCTCGAATAATCGGCTTCGATCTACGCGGCAGCAACACTTACGAGCGAGTTATGGGTGGACAATCAGCATTACAAAACACGCGCCCGCGAGAAGCTTTCTGCAGCTTTCCTCCCGACCTCCCGCGCCCCAATCTCTGAGCCCGTGGTGCATAGTGTATACACCTTCTATTGCTCCGGGCAGCAACGCGTCGTTGTTACTTGCTTCCCGCGTCGCTTCCCTCTCTCCCTTCACCCACCGTTGTGTTCTTCACAAAGTCTCACCCGTCCCCCTCTCGGCCACCGCACCACTCGAGATCGAGAATGCGAGTGTGTCCGCTTCGGTCGGTGCGGCGCGGTCGATGTGCGTTCGGTGGCAATATCACGCCTCCAGATCCTGGCCCCGAACCCCGGCAGCTACCAACCCGCTCCCTCTCGATCGCGCTTGATGAATGCGACTCGCCAGCGCAGCGCGGGGCTTTTTCGAGCCCGGGCAGCTGGCTCATTCGTCCGCCGATCCCCGAGGTGCGATAATGAAAAGGGGCTCGGACGGGAGAAAACGAGGGAAACGGAATGAGACGCGATTTGTTGTTGCCGACTTCGATATACGCCAGAGCTCGATTCCGTTTTGCCCCGACTCTGCGGCCGTGTACGAACAGGCGCTGACGGCGGAGGTGCGAGAGGATCAGGTCGTGTATATATATAGATATATAACTCCTATCCTCGCTATCCTCTTTTACGGGTGGAGAGCTTTCTCGTTCGGCAGTCCTGTGACGGCATGACGCTCGGGTTATTGCTCGCCCGTCGCGAGCGACTCTTACGCTGACAAGCCAGGAGAGAGAGAGAGAGGGGGAAGGGGGGGGGGAGAAATGAGATGCGAAAGTAGACGTCTAAAGGGGTTCCGACATCGAAAGAGGCAGTGAAGTGTGCACGTGATGTGTGCACGCCAAGAGTGCCGCCGAAAAGATGATCCCTTCTTGCCTCTTTCATTCTGTTTTCTGTAGACGGCAACATAGACGGAGAGATATAGAGAGAAAGAGAGAGAGAGAACTTGTCTATTTACTGTGGAACTGTCTTGAAAGCAACCTGTGAAAGCACCGCGCATTTCTGCCACACTAAGGTAAACGTGATTGGTCCGTCACATTTTGTTTGGTGCAGCGCCCACATAGACGGGGATGAACATTAAGAAATGGTCAGGACCAGCGCTTAAAAGATGGATGCGTACCAACTAGCTGAGTTTTCAGTGCTAATTTGATTGGTCCTCTTCGTGCAGACCACGAAAAACTATACTTGAAAAGTGACACGAGTGAATTGTTTTCTATATCGAATTAATTTATTTGCTATCGAAAAGTGTAACGGGTGGCGATCGCAGACATAGTGCAGACACACTGCTGCCAGACGTCCTTTTGTCATCTTGAAAACCAGTACGTACTCTTTCTTTAACATCTAGGCTGCTTTGTGAGTTTCCGGATGTACGCCCACAAGGACAGTCGTTTCATAAGCGTGATTCTGTACATACTGGGCCATTTTTACTGCCATGGAAAGCATAAAAAAAAAAAACGGTTCGTCAATAAGAGAACTAAGCAACGTCACGTGAGGTCACGTTGATCTTGCCAACATTCAGCGGTCACTACAATCGACGCGGGAGAGATGCGGATCTAAGATTCGGAATGGCGAGAACTTGAGATTTGAAGGTTGTAAATGTAAATATCCAAGAACCTGATACACTGCTAATAAGCGCCAGTGTCAGAAACAAAATCTCGTGTCGACATCACGGAGTAATCTCATGGTCAATAAATTTGTACAATTTGCGCAAAAACTGCAGCCATGTGGTGGTACATATACACTGAAATGAGGCTTCAGCTACAGCATATTACGCCCTCATAATTTTGTAAGAGTACAATTAACGCGTCAAGTTTCACCATCCGATTATAAGGTAGCTAACATGTACCTGTTCAAACTAATTAATATCAAATTAATCCAAGACCAGATCCGGCTCGGTCAATTAAAACGGATTGTTCGAGCTCCCATTTTCTAGATGCACATTATCAGTTCTTTGCTCTGTCGAAGAAGTAAAACTAAAAAAAAAAAAACAATGGGCGTAAGAAGACATTTCGAAAGGTTTATGACAAGTGTCCCTGAGAATGATACACTTGTATCCACTTGTACCTAATTCGGATACACTTGTATCCTAACTACTACAAATATTATCCCCTATACTTTCCTTGGCGTTATTGTCTGTTAGTTCTCATTAATATTGTGTCTAACACCTGAGAATGATAGCAGCACCCAAAAACGCTTGCGAGTACACCAGAATGAACTTGCCGCTACATCTGCGTATTTCGTCGGTCTACTCCCATCAGC
Organism: Rhipicephalus sanguineus; assembly: GCF_013339695.2. Classification (NCBI taxonomy): domain Eukaryota; kingdom Metazoa; phylum Arthropoda; class Arachnida; order Ixodida; family Ixodidae; genus Rhipicephalus; species Rhipicephalus sanguineus. The sequence goes on from NW_023615681.1 coordinate 7,491, forward strand.
CACTGTTACATATTCGTTACCAAGTTCCTCCTTTCCTTGCTTTTTTTTTTAAGCCAACAGGACACGGGGGCGAGGGGAAATGGCTTCTCGCGGTCATTAGATCACCACGGGGCCCATAGTCATGCACTGCGCGCGCCGCCGACGCACCATTATGCCGCCAACTTCAGCGGGGCGCGCATGTCGAAAGTTGCCACATTTCGAGATCGAGCTGTTGTTTTGCTTTGTCACTATCGCACTGATACTCTGGCTTCTCGCTTCGCGCGAAACACGCATACACACGGGCGTATAGCGATGACTCGGCATATATGGAGCGCTTCTTCGTACTATCTGTGTGGTACACGCAACGAGGCAGCAACGAACGCGTCTGGCCTGCGCAAAGCTTTTTTGCATCTTGCATTCCAGACACGGCGACGAATGCCTATACTCAGTGCCCGCCCGACCCACTCGCCAACCTCAACGGCACAACCTGTGTTGCGTGCGCAAAAGCAGCAACCCTTGCTCCCCCTCTGTCCCTTCCTCCTCCTCCTCACATCTCTCCTAGGGAATCGCTGTTCTCCCGAATGCTACGCGGCGGGCTGCTGCTCACGCATTCGCAGCGCAGCGCGGCCGTGGATAAGGGCAAGAAGGCACCTTTCGCTTCGAGAACGAGACGGAGCGACACTTTTGAATATTTCAAAGCACGTCTCTGTCATTAAGATAGGCTCTCTCTTTCTGCTCGGCGGGGCGCAGCAGCTCTGCTGCTGCGCTTTTGGAAGGGTTTCACCGGGCGGGCGCGACAAGAAAGAAACAAGAGAGCGGACCCATATATAAACTATTAACGCCACTCAGGAAAAAGTCAACGCCCCGCTCGACTCGGCCGTGCGTACGGTACGCTTACGCGACCCCGTGAAGTGCGGGGCTGTGCGTGTGTGTGTTTTCGAATGCGCCGCGGGATATCTTCTTTTGCGAAATCCACTGCGCACTGCGTTGAGCTCCGAGTCGTTTGCCGCTGAAAGCGCGTGGATGAGAAGACAAGAGAACGAGAGAATATAATGTGGGAGGGAATAGGGGGGGGGGGGGGGGCGCTAGCTGTGATGAAAATCGCTTGCGGCGAAGGCCCCTTTCTTTCGTGAAGCGGTGAAGTGCGTCGGACAGTTCGCGCGCGGTGCCGTTGTCTTACGGCTTGCGTATGCGCACGTGTTAACAATAAGCTCGAAACAACCCTTCTTGTCGTCAATACGTTGCCGTGCGCGCGTGCGTGTCTGTCGTCTTCATTCGCGAAGCTTTTTACGTTCCACGTATTTAAGAATAAGACGCCGTAAGGGAAAACTCGGGCAGCAGCGCATGATAAGCTGGTCGATTCCTTGTCCGATAACGCGCGCCGTGGCCGTTTATCTCGAGTTTAGTAACGGCCTATTGCACGCAATCAAGAAGGCCATCAAAGAACGACGGAAAGCCCGCGACGATGCTGAGAACAATAAACTTGCAGCTTTCTCAAAGAAAAAAAAAAAGAAAAAGGAGGATAACCCGTTTCGTGAAAAAAGAGAGAAGGGAATCGACCATACCTGGCGTCAACTCTTAATGCAAGTTTTGTCGGTCGGTCCGCTCTCCAAAAAAAAAGTACGAGAAGTGTATCGATTCCCCTCCGGTGAAAGGAGTAATAGATTGCTCCCTAATCGCCGCCGTCAAAGGCAGAAGCGTGTCTCACCTGTACCACTTGTAGACGATATCAGACGGGTTGGCCGTTGCCTGACAGTGGAAGCGAACGTCGTCGAACTCCGATATCTTGTCCGACTCCACCGTCAAGGTGATCTCTGGAGGATCTGCAGAGGCAATACACGATTAAGCAACCTTGGAAGACGGTTGCAACTTGGCGTCGAAACGCAAAAAAAAAAAAAAACAAAAATAAAGAGAGAGACCACATGACTGACCTCCCGGTAAGATATGAACGATCTGACAGCGAACGTCAAGGAAGAGCAGCGGGGGACGGGGGGACTTCTGGCTTTGCTGGTTTAGCGCAGAAACTTGCGATGAGGGGGTTGTACACACCAGCAAATGTGTCTGCTCCTTCTCCATAAGTTTCTGCGCTAAGCACAAATATATGTCAAGGCAGGCTGTTCTTAACGGAGAAGCCTCAACCCTTTTAGGGGCGAAGCTCCTTAAGGCGGCACCCGTTCGTCCCTCGTAGTCGTAGTCGTAGTAGTCGTAGTGCGTAACCAGTCTTACGCTTTGACCTCCAAGGTGGTGCCGGTGGGAGATTTTTCCTGTGCGTTGTTGAACAATAAAAAATTTGCAGCGTGCGCGTTAACTAAAAGCCGAATTCTTCTGTCTCTCATTCCCCATTAGCAGCCATTGGAATGTTCCAGTAGGAAACGTTAGTAGAAGTAGAAGTGTAAGTGTTAGCTAAAAGCCGACTTCTTCTGTCTCTCATTCCCATTAGCAGCCATTGTTTACCTCCAAGGTAGTGCCTGGTGAGATTTCTCCTGTGCGCGATTAAACAATAAAAATTTTGTTCAAAACGCCGTTGATTGATGAAATAAACCAACGAAAGACGCCAGATGTTTTGTAAAAGCAAAACGAAAGAACGCCAGATGTTTCTAAAGCAAAACGAAAAGACGCCAGCTGCTTAACGAAAGACGCCAGATGTTTTCTAACGCAATGGTTTTCTAAACAATGAAAATTCACAGCGTACATGTAAAATTAAAGTGAGCTGCAAGTCGTCATAACTCATCGAACCTTTAGTATAAACGCGCCCGATCTCACGTCGGTGATGATGTACTGGGCAGAGAGAGAGAGATACGAAAAGGAAAGGCAGGGAGGTTAACCAAGCTTTGGCTCGGTTGGCTACCCTGCACTTGGGGTGGGGGAAGGGGAAATAATAGAAAAGAAAGGGTAAAGAAGAAGGAAGAAGAGTATGAAAGGGGTGGATGAACAGTTTGAAACTACACAACACGAACTCGCGCTGTTAGTTCACAGGCGCTCGTGAAGTCCTGTGGTCCTCAAGAAGCACAAGAGGGCTTTCGTGGCCTTGCGCATATGCGAGACCGTAGGCCAAGGTCCCAAGATCTTCTTTTCTGTCAGCGGTCTTGAGTCCAGATGACGGAACTTGACTTCCATACTACGTCGTTGAGCTTGGTATGATGGGCAGTGGCATAGAACGTGTTCAAGCGTCTCCTCGCAGGCGCAGCCGCAATGTTGCATGCCGCACTGCTGGCAATTCCAATGAGACTCGAATACGCATTCGTAAATGCCACGCCCAACCACATGCGGCACAGTAAAGTTGCATCGCGTCTTGAGAGCCCGGATGGCAAACGAAGTTGTAAATTTGGGTCAATTGAATACAGGCGCGCGTTGGAAAAACCCGGCGTATTCCATTGTAGAAGAGTGATACGGCGTGCGAGTGATGTAGTCGCCACGCGGCATCTGTTCTCAAGAGTGGTATGGGTGTCCGCTGGTCTTGGTCATGAGCCGATCGTGCAGCTTCATCCGCGCGATCATTGCCGACAATTCCGCAATGACTCGGCAGCCATTGAAATATAATGTCATGTTCTTTCTCGAGTGCTTGGTGGTAGTCGTGCCTTATCTCGTACACGGATTGTTCGTGTAATCCGTGCCGTAAAGCAAACGTAGTGTTTGTAAGGCTGACCTGGAGTCGCAAAAGATGGCCCATCGATTAGGTGGCTGCTGAAGGATGTATTTGACCGCACCTTGGAGCGCTGCGAGTTCTGCGGCTGTCGACGTCGTGATGTGCGAAAACTTGAACTGTAACAGTATGTCATCAGATGGAACAACCACCGCTCCGGTAGAGCTGTTGGAATTAGTGGAGCCATCGGTGTAAACATGCTTGCGGTCAATGTAGGTTTCTTCCAACAGACGCAAAGACAACTGCTTCAGGGCTAGCGGTGACATGCGTGCCTTCTTAACGATTCCAGGAACCGATAAGCACACGTCAGGTTGATGGAGAGTCCACAACGCAGATGCCGGACGCATCGCAGGTTTGAAGCCAGGTGGTAATATGTCGTAGTGTTTGTCACAATACCGCAGAATGAAGCATGGGGCCTCCGCGCTGGCAAAACACGCTAAATGATGTGACGGTAGCCGTGACAAATGCCGTATGTACGTTCTCAGCGTCTCAACGATGATATGAGTTGGGCAGAATTCACGGAAGATTCACGGTTTACCGATGAACCTCCGCAGCTTCGCCCACTCATCATCATTCACTCCGTGGATATGCTGTGATTTTTTTAAACAGGAAGTAGCAGGCCTCCCCCTCAACTACCTCCCCCCCCCCCCCCCCGTCTATTCATCTAAAGGAGCGCCAATTCTGCCCCATATATTAGCTCACACGGACCTATCAAGTCGTTGTTTAATGTGCAAGGTTATGGCCACAATGCTTGTGGGGATTGAGGCTAGCCCGTCGCCATTGCGCGGGTTTTTCGCCTATTTCTGCCATCCTCATGTCCGATCATGTCGCTCCCCTCCTCCGCCGTCCTACGGCGCTGGGCGAGCGGGGGTGACGTTAACCCCCTCACCCCGGCGCCGGATCGCGACGGTGGCGCCACGTTCGAGTCTCGCGTCTCGCGAGACGTTGCGCGCGGCGGGGGAGTCAGAATCTCTCTGGACCTCGTAGGGTAAGCACGCATTTTCTTTTTTGTCCGTCGGCTCCTTGTTTGGGCTCGCTCGGACGGGGTTCGCCAACGGTGCCTTGCGCCAGCGGCGAGCGCTTACCTTACGTTGTCCTTTTCCGAACGCTAGGCTGAAGAGCGGTGCGGTGCATTCGCGCGTGGTCTTACTACGCCGAAACCGTATCTATCGAAGCCAACGCGAGCGGATTTGCCCCTGCTCGAGCGATCGGGCCCTCTTTTGGTCGCTGATCGTGAGAGCTCGCAGCATAGTCGCGAGGGAACGTTCTATCAGCGGCGGGTCCCGTGAGACCTTTTGCCGCGGAGACGTGCTCGCGGCACCCTTGTGTTGTACTTTCGCCCGTGGCGTGGTTAAGCTGTTTTGCTTCTCCCGCCGCCTTTGGGAGAGGGCGTTGTTACTGCGTTTTGTGGTGCTGCCGCAGGCAAATAAGTGTTGCGGATTGCGAGAGCAGTACTGTGTACTTGCCGCGTTACGCTCGGCGCCTGTTTGCGCTCGAACGTGACGTGTGCAGCGGCGCGCTAGTTCACGCGCGGCGACGGCAGACGCGGCCCCGTTGGCTCGCTAAGTCCGAACCCACGCTAGTGGCCGTACTCCTGTGAGAGGTACGTGCACACTACACTGGCGCCCAACGCGGTATCAAAAGCTCATTAAGCTTTTGACTGCTCTTAGAGGTCAGTACGCCTGTGCGTCTCGGGCTCGCCGCGAACATGTCTGCTTCGCGGGATTTTTGTCCGTTGACTTTTCTGGCGGATGCCGCGTTGCACGAGAATGAGGCCAGTGCCTCTGTCGAGGGGCACCTTTGTGCACCCATACGTGTCGCAACCCCCTGTGGGGACGACACAAAGCGCCTGCCAGCTCCCTTTGGAGATGGTGCGTCGTTGCGGACTGGGCCCTTTGCCCTACCCGAACGGTGCGCTCAGGCGCCTTCGACTGCTGCAGTACCCTTCGAAATGCGTGGCAGTTCGACGGCACAGCGCTTTCAGTCGGTCCCTGTGGAATTGACGGGGCGCAGGCTTTGGCCTTTGCCGACTTTTGCCCGCCGTCAGCCGTGCAACCGACAGTTCGACCGCACGCTGGCAGGCGCCTGTATTGTCGACGGTAACCGCCCCAAGTGGCAGTTATGTTCGACAGCAGGCAAATCCCTCTAGGAGCCTCTTTTGCTCTGGGAATGGCGCGCAGGGCGGTGGTCCTTTTGAAACCGCACCACTGATCGAGCTGGGAGACTGTTCACCTTCGCTCGACCGCGCCGCTAACGCACCAACGGCTTCCTGTGAAGCAGGTGCGACGCAGACGCTGCTGCAAAACGCCGTCGAGATGATCCAAGCGCTCTCGGGAGCTGTCCAAACGCTTTCGGCCGTTCCGAAACGCGCCCACCCCGCTGTTATGTTGCCTGTGCCAACATACAGCGGATACGGGGATTTGCTCAGCGCCCGAGACTACCTTGACTCTCTGTCACGTTATCAGAGAGCAATGGGTTTGGACGATCAGGAGGTGCTCGGGCGCGTTGTCCCGGCTGCACTGACTGATACGGCGGCGAGGTGGTATCGGCTTTCCGGTTACCGAGCAGCAACCCTCGAGGAGTTCCGCGCGGCCTTTCTGCGCGAATTCCTACCCGCTGACTACGAAAGTAGGATGCGGCGAGAGCTCGAGCTCCGTACACAAGCTCCTGATGAGTCGCTTCAGGAGTACGTACGCGCGATGGACGACCTTTTCTCTATCGCTGAGCCCAGGGCCTCGAACGAGGAACGCGTCGAACGGGTGATTCGGCAGGCACATCCGACCTTTTCGGCGTACCTGCGCGGCGGTCGCTTCCGCGATTTGGAGGAGCTGGCCGCCGAGGCAAAGCGCATTCAAGGCGACCTTCTCGCCGCGCGTGCCTATCGCCCGCCGCCGCCAGCCAGCGAGGCCCTTGAGCCGCGCTGCGCATGGCGAGGGGCCGTGCCCCAACAGCAGCCCCACGGCGCTGCCTTTGCGGCTGCCAGTGGCTGCGCGTGGGAGTTGAGCGCTCGCGCTCTTGATCCCTATACGCACGAAAGGCGGGCAGCCTGTGCTGCACCACCTGAAACCCACACGAAGGGACGCCATTCGACCCAACGCAGTGTGGGTGACGCTCGTCGATACGTATCCTGTGATAACGTGGCGAGCCGATCACAGCAGCTCGAGGCTGCTCCGTCTCGTGAACGAGACCGAGATGGAGTGCGCTGTTTTCGCTGCCGTGAAAGAGGGCACATAGCAAGGGAGTGCACCGTATCTAGGCCTCCTGTGAGGCAGGGAAACGGATTGGCGGGTCGTTCGTGAAGGCACGGGCGACCCAACCTTTGCTTATCCCCTCTGCGTACAGGGCAAGCTGTCTTGCTGGTACGCACGCGCCGTTCATTCCGGTCATTATTGCCGGCCGTGAATTTTCGGCGTTGCTGGACACGGGCGCTAGCGCTTCGTTGTTTGGCGAACAGGTATTGTCCCACTTGCAGAAGCATTCGGTGCGCTTGCGGGACTGCCGAACGACATTCACTCTTGCGACAGGCGTGGCCCATTCGGCTGGCGCCGCAAGGTTGACTGTCAGATGGGGAGATCGAATGAGACGCGCGCGTTTTGTTCATCTCCCAGGGCTCAATGTTCCTGTGATTCTCGGTCGGGACTTTCTTTTGAAGACCGGGATCGTTGTGGACATTGCGAATGGCGGCTATCGTGATGGGCCTTTTCCCAACTCAAGCCGTTCATCAGCCCGCCGGCGCTTACTGTTGCCTTTGCCGCAGAAACGTCGGAACCGTGCCACGCGGAGAGTTCGGGGTCATACCCCTGCTCAACGCATTCCTCCTCTCACAGTCCCCTTTGGGAACGAGAGGACGGCACGAACCGTGTCGCGCGCAAACTTCGGGGTCATACTCCGGCAGTACGCGCTCGTCGGCTCGAAACCCCCTTTTGGATCGACCGACACGACACGAAGAGGCACCACATCCTTTGATCGCCTGTGCGACTCATTTGGATGATACACAGAAGGCTCGTCTGTCGGCACTTTTACGGCAGTACGACGAGCTCTTCACCGATCAACCGGGCTGTACCGATTTTGTCAGCCACGTGATCGAAACTGGCGACGCGCTTCCTTTGAAGTGTAACCCCAGGCCCGTCAGTCTCGCCAAAAGGCAGATTATCGACGGCTTGCTAGACGACATGCTATCGGCAGGCATTATTCGCCGTTCGTCTAGCTCCTGGGCGTCTCCAATTGTGTTGGTGCCTAAGAAAGACGGCAGTCATCGCCTGTGCGTCGACTATCGCCGTCTGAACGGAGTGACTCGTAAGGATGCCTATCCGCTCCCTACGATAAGCTCCATCGTAGGAAACCTGGGCGATGCACGGTACTTTACCACGCTTGACGCCTCGAAAGGTTACCTACAGGTCCGGATGGGTGAGCGTGACCAGTGCAAAACTGCTTTCACGTCCCACAGAGGGTTGTTCGAGTTCACTCGTATGCCCTTTGGTCTTTGCAATGCTCCTGCGACGTTTCAAAGACTCATGGACCGCGTCCTCGGGGAAGCAAAGTGGTCATACTGCTTGTGCTACCTCGACGACATCGTGATTTATTCACGAACCTTCGAAGAGCACTTGGCCCATGTTGCCGATGTGCTCGAGAGGGTGCGGGCTGCCGGGATGACGTTAAATCCCGCGAAAGCCCAATTAGCGCAGACCCGTATTCAGTTACTCGGGTTTACGCTGGGCGAAGGCTCCATTGAGCCGGATCGGGAGAAACTTCGAGCAATCCTCGATTTCCCCGTGCCCAAGGACGTACGTGGCCTTCGCCGCTTTTTGGGAATGGTTAACTTTTACCGTTCCTTCATTCCGTCCTGTGCCCGACTGCAGGCGCCCTTGACCAAGCTCTTGGGTAAGTCTGCTGTTTGGCGATGGGGACCTGAGCAGCAAGAGGCGTTTGCCGACTGTCTAGCGCCATTGCGGAGACAGCGCAGCTCAGACTCCCGACCTGACCAGACCGTTCGTTGTTCAGACTGATGCGAGCGATCTGGGATTAGGAGCCGTTCTCCTACAGAATACGATGGCGTGTTGCAGCCGTTGGCCTTTGCCAGCCGCTCCTTGGTACCCGCGGAGAAAAATTATTCCGTTACCGAAAAGGAGTGCCTCGCCATCGTGTTTGCACTGCGGAAATTTGACGTCTACCTTGATGGGACGAAATTCGTGGTGCAAACGGATCACAGTGCGCTCAGCTGGCTGATGCGGCTCCGTGAGCCTGCGGGCAGGCTGGCGCGCTGGGCTCTCCTGATACAGCACTATGACTTTGCAGTGCAGTATCGAAAGGGGAGCACCAACGTGGTAGCTGACGCGCTATCTCGTGCCCCATTGTCTGCCGAGAACCTTGATTCCGGTGCGACAGCCGCTAGCGGTGCCTTTGCACAAGCAAGCGGTGGGGGCGAAACAGCGGCTTCGCCGCCGTTCGGCGAAAAGGGCGAGTCCGCATTCGGACGAACCCTGGCTGCTATCCAGGCAACAGCGCACCGCGAAGCCGGCCAGCGGGTGAGCTCTCCAAAGGCCACGATGCCGAGAGCGAACCCGTGACGCCGACGCAAGCGGCGGTTGCTGCGGTCCTGAGTGGGCGCGATACCAGGTTCCCCTTTGGGAGAATGGGAATCGCTTTCAGCAGACAAGAGCTACTGAAGGCTCAGCAAAGTGATCCGTTTTGTCGCGAAATTTGCGACGGTCTCAGGGAGACGGAGCGCCGTTACGCTGCTTGCCCTGCAGCGGGCGCGGATGGGGGGCTGGAACCAGCGTGTGTCGCTGAGTCCCCCGCGGATTCATATTTGCTGGACCATGACGGGCTCCTGCTGAAATACGTAGCCACCGATGACGAGTCCATCGATCCGTTAAGGTGGTTATGCCCAAAGTCTGAGAGTCGCACTGTTGCGATCCTCTCACGACGAACCCATGCCGGTCACCTGAGTGGCTCCAAAGTTTTCGCAAAACTGAGCAAGACGGTGACCTGGCCCGGCATGAAGCGTGACGTTTATCGCTATTGCCGTTCCTGCCACGTCTGTCAAACGGTGAAGTCTAGGGGTGGCAAGCCACCTGGTCTGATGAAGCCGATTGTCAGTGAGCGTCCGTGGCAAGTGGCCACCTGCGATCTAATGGGACCTTTTCCCAGAAGTAAGCAGGGGTTCATTCACCTCATGGTAGTCGTGGATCACTTTTCGAAGTGGGTGGAATTGTTCCCTCTTCGGAAGGTGACAGCGCGAGCGGTGCTCGAGAAGCTGCAGGAAGTGTTTTGCCGGTTCGGCTTTCCGGAAAGGCTCATCACTGACAACGCTTCGTATTTCACCGCTCGGGTGTTTGGTGTCACGTGCCGTTCCCTTGGAATTGATCACTGCACCACTTCACCCTACCATCCCCAGTCCAATTTGACGGAGCGCGTCAATCGTACGCTCAAACCAATGTTGGCGGCCTTTGCCGAAAGTCAAAGGGACTGGGCAGACCATTTGAGCGAGCTCGCGTTCGCCATTCGAACATCCGAGAGTCGCTCGACTGGTTTCTCGCCCGCCTTCTTAAATTTTGGAAGGGAGTTGGCAAATCCGGTGACCAGTGTCATTCAATGCCAGCTCGGGGACGAGGAGACGCAGCCAGACTGTTCGGCTTACGCGTCACAGCTTCGGGACCGGCTTTGTCGAGCTTTCTGTAAAGCAAGGCAAAGTTTGGCGTCGTCTAGGGCTCAGCAGAAGGCCCAATATGACCGCAAGCATCGCGACCTAGCATTTGAGGTGGGCGATCTTGTCCTGAAGCGCAACCACGCCCTTAGCGATGCGAGTAAGGGGTTCTCAGCCTCGCTCGCTCTTAAGTGGCTTGGTCCATACCGAGTGTAGAAAGCTTGGACTCCACTCACGTACTTGCTGAAAGATCCCCCTTCGGAAAACTCAGCCATGCCCATATCGCAGACCTGAAAGCCTTTGCGTCACGGTCTGAAGAGCTCGTGCTAGCGCCCTGTGGCACTTCGCGCAAGCAACGGGGCACACCCGGTGCGGCAGACCGCATTCGGACCACGCATCGGTATAATCTGAGGAAGCGGTCACCTTTGTGATTTCACGCCAGACGGCGGACTGTTTTCTGCAACTGAGTAATGTCCATCGCTGGCTCACCGTGGACTTGGTACCATGTGAAAACAAGGGCTCCGATGACGCCTCGTCGATGAAAAAGATAACGTACATTTGCGGTCTTCGAAAGCTGACGGCTGCACCAAAATGTAGCGTTCCTTGTAAGAACTAACACATAAAAGATATGGCTTCGATCAGACGGGTGTCATCAGCCATTTTATTCAAACTTCTTCTCCCTCCACTTCTACCCCTCTTCCACTTCATCTTCTTCCGTGCGCTTATTGCAGAACGCTTCAAGTATGCTAACTTCTTTATGGCCAGTGCTCGTAAAGAAGTCGGCCCACCCAGTTTGCTGCTAGTGTTTTTCTGTTTTTTTGAACACTCATGTGTATTTAATACGTTTTTCTTTTGTCGGAAGTGTTTGCCGAATATTGACTGTCATTTTGTTCTCTTTACTTTTTTTTTCAGTCTTTTATTTCTTGTGCCTGCAGAAGGGTTCGTGAATACTGGTGCTTATGCGGGGGAGAGGAACGAAGGACGCTTTGCGCCTTCTCACGCGAGCACGCGCGGTTGGCGACATGACAGTGGAAAAAGTGAGTCACGGTGACCTTGGACGGCGAACTTGGGCCGCGCTTGGTGAAAGCGCTGCTATGTGCAGTGACGTGTGTGTGTGCATGCGTATGTGCGTGGTACATCTGTGCATGCCTAGAAAGAGTGCGCGTGGTGAAATTTACCTAATCTACGTGGTCACTCGGGGCAACGACCCGCTGACGCCGGACAGACCAGCGGTGCCCTGATCTCGGCCGTCGCCGAGAAGCCTGGCTGCCCTCTCCATCATGGCTCCGGCGCGAGGCCAGCTGACATAGCAGCCATGCCTGCTCTCTGCCGACTCCAGGAGGAAGCTTCCTGCCTCGACCCCTCCACGCTGTGGATGCTCTTTCGCGCAAGCATTTTAACCTCCCTTCCGCAGCGCCATTTTAGTGTATTATGTGTTTCAAGCGTATTGTCCTTTTGTCATGAGTAAAGGGGCACGGGGCGCGCGCCGGACAGCGCAAGGCGTCGATGGTGTGCAGGGAATGGAAAAGTACCCGATGGTGTGCACCCCCGCCACGTCGACGCAAGCCATTGGCCGGAGAAAGGCGCGTGCCACGCGACCCGAGCCGAGGTAAGAGACCACGGAAGAAGAGTTAGGCATTGTTCGGTGGAGTCGTCGAGGAGCAAGGTGGTGCAGGCCAGTGTCGCGTCCGCGACGGGAACAGCAGGGCTGAGTTCTGGAGGCAGCGTTTGCATGCCCCGGGAGGGTGGCCGTCGACCTCGGGGTCTACCGAGCGAGGCGTCCCGGGCTTGCGGGAGCCTCATCACGCAGTTCTCATGGCACCTGCGGCACTACCCCAGCTCGACGAGACGGCAACCCACCGACAATCACTGGAGAGCCACGTCGACAGTTGGATCCCGTGGCACTGAGGAGAGGCCGACAGTTAGGCCTAACTGGGAGAGACCGGTGTTCTCCGAAAGGAAGGAAACATCGGCGAGGAGGACGGTCAGCGAGGCGTCTGATCGACGGCGACGGCCCGGAGACGTCGACAGGAGCTGCGACGACGGGTCTGGGCGTCGACTTTGGATCACGACCCGAGTCAGCGGACACCGCGAACCGTAAGAACGCTCCATTGGTATCACGAGTGACTGAGAGGCCATAGTGGCCAGACTCTCGGGTTGAGAGGAGCTATGCATAACTCGAAGGTTTTGCAATTGTCTGTTAGTGATTGCGCAATAGCGTCGCATTTCCTAATGGTACTTTTTGTTGTAAATTTTGAGTGTTCATTTTTGTGTGCCGTGGTGTGGTAGATAAAGTTTTGTTTGCAGTGCCACCACGGTCTCTCCCGAGTCTCTCTTCTCTCTCTCTCCCAACTCCATTCCACACATTGCAAGCGCTCCCGAGATACGTGACATAATAAGTGGCGAGCCTGCCAGGATTTTTCCAGCGTTGGGCCCAGTTCACGTCGCGGCGGGGGTGCACACATCGGGTACTTTTCCATTCCCTGCACACCATCGACGCCTTGCGCTGTCCGGCTAGCGCGCCCCGTGCCCCTTTACTCATGACACTTTTGTTATTGATTTTTCTCGAATTATAATGTATTCTTTTTTTTTAGCAGCAGCTCCAGGGCTGGACTGAGGTTAGTGGTTGCTCATAGCAGTGTTATTTTAACTGCATGGGTGGCCGCCGGCTGCCTTTGCAGACCGTTAAAGGGCCAATTTAGGAGAGGGGGATGTAGGGATTGAGCGGCTTGCCTCGCCACTGAGCGGGTTTTTCGCCTATTTCTGCCATCCTCAAGTCCGATCATATGACGCTCCCCTCCTCCGCCGTCTTACGGCGCTGGGCGAGCGGGAGAGTGACGTTAACCTTCCTTTCCCCGGCGACGCACCTCGACAGTGGCGCTGCGCTCGAGTCTCGCGCGGCGGGGGGGGGGGGGGTCAGACTATCTCTGGACCTCTAGAGTAAGCCACGTGTTTTCTCTCCCGTCCGTCGGCTCCTCTTTTGGGCTCGCTCGGCGGAGTTCGCTAACGGTGCCTTGCGCCAGTGGCAAGCGCTTACCTTAAGTTGTCCTTTCTGAACGCTAGGCCGAAGAGCGGTGCGGTGTGTTCGCGCGTGGTCGTACTACGCCGAAACCCATACCTATCGAAATCAACGCGAGCGGAGTTTGCCCTCACTCGAGCGATCGTTTCAAATCGGTGATGTCATCGTTTTAAATCGTAATCGTTTTAAATCGTCATCGTTTTAAATCGGTGATGGGTGCCCAATTAAGCGCTCATTTGTGACAATGCCTTAACGGCATTGCGGGCTCAACTTGAACACACAAGCATTGATCACATCACACTCAAATGCTCACATATAAAGACAATTTGTGACCAGAAGCCAAAAGCTGCTGGGCTACGACGTACTAGAACAGATAGCTGACTGCCAAGACATGCCACTTTTTGTACCATGTAAAAGGTGCGCACTACAACATGAAATATTGATTATAGGTGATACATCGCACAAAGAAGGGCGACCTGTCCCTCAGACCTGCCCAAGCCATAAATGTACAGAAATATGTGGCACCACCGTAGCTCAGTGGTAGAGCATCGGACGGGTTATTCGAAGGTTGCAGGTTTGGTCCCTGCCGGTGGCAAGTTGTCTTTTGTACACTTTACTTTCTTCCCATTTACATAATAATTTACTACAAATAACATCCCCTATACTTTCCTTGACTCTTTTGTCTGTTAGTTTTATTTAGCAAAGGTGAAGTTGTAACTTACTGTTAGCATATTAGGGAGAACGGGCCTACTGTGGGACAGTAGTGCTTCTTGCATGGGTTTTCACTGTGAATTTTTGTGTGATGTTGGTTTATAAGATAAAGTTAGGTTTACCATGCCACTGCCGTCTCACGTCTCTCAGTTCCTCTAAACGTAAGCACACCTGCGCTATAAGACATTCTTATGCATCACCTCCATGGCATAATGCTTTGTTTAGAAAAAACTCGACAATGCGCCTCTAGATCTTTCAGTGGCGCCCTCTCAAGCATGACGCCATCGCGGGGGACTCGGGTGCTGATAGGCGTGCGTGCGCTCACTGCGTCATGGCTGCTCAGCGCTGCCAGCCAATCTGTCCTGCTCAAGTTATTGAAACATAAGTGGGCAAGTTCATATAACCAAATATGCACTGAATGTACAAGCAAAACGCTTCGCGACATGAGCGGAGTTGCCATCACGAGCACGTTCAGTGTCGATGCTCCTGGTGTCGTCTGCCGGCCATCAATGTGTAAATTTGCATGTATGGCGTGGACTTCTTGTCATGACTATTCTATGGACCCTGCATGGCGCACTCACAATGACCTGCCGGCCCGTTTTTGATCACGGACTCCAGTGTTTGGGCTTCAGGTTCCATGAGTGCATTGTAGCGCATTTGTATACAGCGTGCTGCACGTGTTCGGTTGCCAGGCCTGCTCCGTCAGTTGAATTATACTGTTCGAAATTCTGAGGATATGATGAAACAAACGTGTGATGTCATTCAAAATAAAGCAAGTAATCATCACAGGCAACAACCTTTGATTAGATCCCCGTTTTCAGCGGCCGTTTGGAAGCGCGTCTTAAGTACTTAAAATTTAGACAGACAATAGGGTTGGGAGCATGAGGAAAAAGGGGATGCCTGACAGTGATATGAAACATTGACAGGTTATGCGGCGTTCTTTTATGCCACATACGTTAAATCTCTGCATTAATAAATCGACATGTTCCTAACTCGTTCAACGGTCGTCTGAAAGTATGCTGAACAGAATTAATGTAATCATACCAATGTAGGTAAATACAAAGCTTTCTCATTACAAAGTCGTTATAAGATGTATTTGCAATAAAATAGTGTATATCACTCTCAACGGTCGACTCCTGATAGGACGTGTTGTGGTCATTGCACTAAAAAGACTCGCAGGGTTCCTTATGCATTTGCCCAAGACGACCGAAGGCGAAAAGCCATCTTCTCCTTTTTCTTCAGTTGATAAGTTGTTCCTCCACACACCCCTGCGATAGTTTCTGGACTTAACGTGGTTTTGCACTGCCTCCAGGATCGGAGGCATTAAAGCTTTCTACACATCACCTGGTTTTGCACTGCCTCACCAATCACGGAGGCAGTGTAAAGTGACGATGTCATGTGGTGATGTCATCATGTGACGTCACGTTATGTGACGTCATGTTGACGTTACAAATTTTGGCGATCTGTGACGTCATCATGTGATCATGGTCTTTTGTATCACTCATGTCGACGACGCCAATGCAGGACGCCAACGGCCAATTTTCACGTTTGTTGAGGAATCTAAGGCTTTCGCCTGAAGATATTCAATTTTGTTACAGCGCAATAAAGAATAGCAATATTAATCTGCCAAAGGGTCAAAAGAATGGTGGGAAAGAGTGTTCTTTCGCCTCTTCCTGGACCCCGTTGGCGATTTTTCCTACTTTATCAAGCTGTACTATCGGTGTCAAATGAGACACGAACAGCAGAGCGCGTTGCCAAATCATTACGAACTGTATGTGCGCCATCCTGTCACCGCCACTGCCAGGCGCGCACACATATCCGATTAGGCAGCACTGCGCGATCGAAAGCATGAATGTGGCTCACGAGCGGCAAACCACATGAACGTATCTATCTCTAATCCTAAGGGTGTGAACTGTACCCCGTGGCGCAACTGCGGCGCTTCCATTGGCGCCGATAGCATGTGTAACAAGTTTTAATATGCAGTGCCAATTCACCCAATCCATGCTAGTTGTCCTCAGTAACCCGCTGGTCAGTGAACTTATCAATTTTTATTTTGTCGGCAAATGTTTTGTGTACACAGGTCCACATGACTACAATTGGGAGTGAAGTAAGCGTGAATTTTCGTTCAACTCAAGTCTGTTTACAGAACGCTAACTTTTAAAATAAGCTGTAAAACTGATCGTGCTTCAATTCCAAGGCAGTGTAGACTCTCGTTAACTCGCTTGGCGAGACGTTCGTACTTTCACGGAGATACTTCAACGCCATCCAGCCCAGTGAGTTACGCTACTAATTCAGGGGCATGATCCTGACCGCGATGGCTGTGGGTATATAGAATATATGTTAGATGTAAACGTTTCTTAACCTCCTGTAATGCTGGCAGCCTTCTAACTATCATTAGAAGGAAATATAGCCCGCAGCCCAGGAGTGCCGTGCGACGCGAGCGAACTATAATGAAAATGCTGCTGTTCTAGGCAGAGCCTAGCAGATGACAAAAGCCGAATCCCCCCATTCACATCACTGGAGTGCCGTTCACAGCACTACCATCGGTGGCGCAGGAGGCAATTAACAAAAGCAATTATTGTGACGCCCCCAGCCACGTCACTGTTAAAAGCTGACATGATTTGTACACCATACAAACAAGATTACATTTCTTTCAAGGGGATCATACTTGGGGTCACAAAAAAAAAGGGGCCCATGACTTTTGCAGATCTAAGAAGCACGGTTGCATATGGTACACTGGTGGAATTGTTGGAACACACAGAAAAGTTTAGTGCTATGTGGTAAGGATAAACAACTATGTTTTAACAAGGTAGCAATTGGCTATTTTGTCATGGGACCATAAGCAAAGCACAGACATGAGGACGAAACACAATGAAGACAATGAAGGTGCACCTAGGCTCATGTGTGGATCCACCATAATGCAGCCAGTGGTGCACATCATTCTAAATGTATATTTCACCTCTCACCTTCCTTATTACAGCATTATATGAACAGTACATGGCAACTGACACTTTGCAAAAATCTGTAAGTTGACTTTCCTGCAAGAATATTTTCCACACGAAAACTCCCGTCCACACACGGCTTTCTCACTCTAATCACGTTCACCCTCGACAATACAGGGAATGTGCAGGAGCACTGCTAAGGTTCTTTGAAAATTACGCCAGGATGTCACGCCTCATTGTAAGCTCTGGTGTGCGAAGACCAAAAGAAGAAACAAAAGAAAAAAAAGCAGGGACAAGTGTTGAGTGGAAAAAAAAATTGTCTGTGATCAAGGCTGTTTGTGTGGAAAACATGCTTGCACATGCGCAAAACTATTTTGCAATGTGTCAATTCTTCTATCTCACAGCAGTAATTATTCCACACAGGTCAAGCAAATAATAATATCTGGGGTTTAACATCCCAAGACCCCCATATCATTATGAGGGACATTGCTGTGGAGGGCTCCAGGAATTTCGACCATCTGGTGTTCTTTAACGTGCACTGACACTGCACAGTACAAGGGCCTCTAGCATTTTGCCTCCATCGAAATGTGACCGCTACGGGTGGAATCAAACACGCGACCTTCTGGTCACCAGTCGAGCACTGTAACTGCTAAACCACCGCAGCGGACACACAGGTCAAGCCAAATCTGGCTGCTGATATGCACCACTTGCCAAACTTCCCTGCAGGCAATGTCCACCGTAAGTGTGGTCAAAATGAAGAGACTGCTGGCTCTCCTTGATGAGAGCAAGCAGTCACCATTTTTCATTTTGTCATAAGTTTAAGCAAATAATACTGTAAGGAAAGCATGCTCTTGCCTTGCGTCCTTGAGGTTCAGCTGGCGCTCTTTTTCTTCCAAGTTGTTCTTGGCATCAATTAGCTGCTGTGAGTGCTGTGGAGCAGAAGAGCAACTCGTTAGACTTCAGGAGAGTGAAGCACAGCTCATTACACCGAGACTAAACATCACTCTAGCTTCCCACCGCAGTTGGCACACTGTCAGCTGCAGAAGCCAATAGGAAGCAGTTTGTGCACAGTTTGCAATTATTCTGCCTAGTGAGAAATCATCCTTAATCGATGGCTGATCCGATAATTTCTGCACAGGACAATGGTGAAAACCCCATTTCCACACAACTGTCAAGGAGGGTCAGATCCCAAGGGCACCCGCAGAACTTTTTTCAGGGGGGTGCATCAGCAGGGGGGGAAGGGGGGGGAGGAGCATCGCATCTAACACAGGTGGCTTTTTTTTCGCTGCCACGACATCACCAGCAAGATTAGTCTGTCAATAGTAGCGTGGAATGTGCAAAGTTGGCTGGCAACCCTGAAGGCTGTTTCACACAGATATGTGGAACCTGAGTGTGTTTTAAAGGGACCGACAACTGATTTTTCTCGACCCATTTTTCTACGACGCGACAGAAAGCTCACCCCTCGCAGTGTTTGTAGATGCAGTAGTTAATCCCAAAAGCACGTAGTTATTTTACAAGCAGTATTTTTCGATCTGAAAGGCTCTAAACGCGGATGCAGCTTTCCTCCAGCAATGCTGAGAATTGACAGCGATGCCGCCAGCCCTTTCCGTGAATTGTGAAAGCTATCATTCTGCTTTCGCAGGAGTTCCTGTAACTGTGCTTAACCACTTTTATTTATAGCTTTTCAACTATTTTTGAAAATAACAAGCTGTTACAATGAGATGATGTGGCATTATACACCTTCCCTGTATTTGTACCGCGTTGTGTGCGCATGCGTCCAAGGTTGCCTGCGCCTATGTCATGGGTGGCTTATCCCGGCGTCGTTACTCTCTGGATGCACGAGCCAAGCCAAGTCATCGAAAACGTCACTACGCATATGCATGGCCATGCCAAGTAGCAGCACGCGTCATTTCTGAGACAAGGTGTAGGTAGCAAAACTATGTCGCTCCAAAATCTTAGCAACCTGGAAACTGCGGGCACGGTTGCATGAGCACGCTGAAAAGTTGCTCAAGACGCGCTGACGAGCATGGGATCATTACATCATGCGAAGGCAGCGCCACTTAATGCATACTACTAACGCAGGCCTATATGTAGATTATTATGGAGCAATACCGTTTAATATAAAGAAACGAACAATATTTCAATACTAACAAAAAAATCGTCGACCGCGTACAGCAATCAACGGTCACGTGGCCGTCTTCATCGGATCATTCATGTTTTTGCCGCCAGAGGCGCCAGAGGTTATTTTTCGCGACTTTCAATTAAGAAATAAAAATATAAATCCATCTCTCACGAAAAAAACAGGGTTGGTTTGAGTCAATGCGACGGACAATCTTCAAACTAGTGGAGTCAACTCATTTCATATTCTGGACAGTTGTCGGTCCCTTTAATCAACCTGTGTAGCTTATTGCTACTGCATAGAAAATTATTATTAGAAAAACCAAGGGGGGGCAGCCGGCCCTCTTGCACCCCCGCCGGACGACCATGTCAGGTTCTTCACTAACTGTCATTTCCCAGGTAAGCCTAGTGCAAACTCGTCTCATATAACTCAGTGTTATGTTCTGATGCAGGGTAAGCATAGCACAAATCCACTTGACTGTGCAGGAGCATCATGTCCTTTAACGATTGTCACTCGTACGGTAGTACAAACTCTTTTCCACATACCCAACATGGGGCCACACATCGTCTAAAAAAGATGAATCGATGTATTATTTTTTTATACCCACCCCTATCTAAAGGCCTTTGAGGTGTAGCGAAGCCTTGGGACACTGTAATGGGTCATCCTCTCCAGCGCTTTCTAGTGTGTCATCCTCTTCAGCAACTTTCTGAGAGAACGCCGCTTGCACTGGGAGCTCGTGCTCCACCTTGACTGTCGGCATTGCACATTGTCACAGAGCGCCGTACAATAAACACCTTTACAAAATGGCCGAGAGTGCTGCGCCCTCGAAACAACTTCGGTCCCCATTCAATGCCCTTGGAGCTTCGATCCCGTACCGTGCCATCTACCGTGCCTCAAGATGCCGCATGGCAAACGCCTCCTCCTGCCACTAATTGCATGTCCCGGTGTCCTTCGTGTCAGAGACCCTCCTGTCTTCACTGGCACAGATGGCACCGACATGGAGGACTGGCTCCCAATTTACGAGTGCATGAGCGCCCCCAATAAATGGGAGGAGGCAGGAAAACTGCGCAACTTGGTGTTCTATTTGGCAGGTGTGGCAAGCCTGTGGTACAAACAACCCCACATCGGATTTTCCGATTGTGGTCCCGATTTCAAGACTGCCATTATCAATGTGCTTGGCCACCCCTGCCATTCGTAAGCTGCAAAAGGAACAGCATTTATGCAAACGAGCTCAGCAGGCTTGGTGAACCTTTCACGAGTTATACCAAAGGACATCCTTGACTTGTGCAAGAAAGCCAACGCAATCATGTCGGAGTCCAACAAGACCAGGAATGTTATGAAAGGCATCAATGACGATGCCTTCACCATGACTGCTCGCCAAAAACCCTCGCACTGTGGCAGAAGTAATCACGCTGTGCCAAAGCTACGAGGAGCTGCGCCGGCAGTGGATGATGACCAGTTGCCCTCCATCACGTGACGCAGATCTCGATGGCTCATCCGGCCATTTCTGGCCACCCCGCCTGCTCACCGAAATCAAGGCATTTGTGCGCAAGGAAATTCCCTGCTACTGGCCTTTGCTCACCATGTCCAACAGCCGCCAACCACACTTCTGCCTCCCCTCCACCAAGCGATCAGCAGGAAATCACGGAGGTCATGCGTGACTACCACCAGCCCTCTCCAGTGCCTGCACCACTCAGTTACGCACAAGTTGTAGCCAGGCCGCCCCAAGCTTCCCTGTGGCTACCCCACTTAGTTACGGCGAAGCTGTCGCCAGACCTCAGGCCTGCGAAGTGGGTGTGCCACCTACATATGCAGACGTCATCCACAGGCCGTGACTGCAGCCCACCATGCAGTCATATCAGCAGCTGCGCCATCCATCGTCCTGCAATGCGGACGAGACCCACAAACCGCACTTCCAACAACTGGCCCATCTACTTTGCGTGTGGTTGCGCCGGTCACGTCGCACACTATTGCAATCGCATGCAGCCGCCTCGAGTCACATCAACCGTCACCAACTAGTCAAGCCACCCATATTACAACCACTGCCGCTTATGTCACCAGCACCATGCCGAGCTCCATCTACCCACCATTCACAGTCTCCCTGTCGCTGCTCACGGTAGCTGATGCGGCCACGTTTGGTTGCACAAGACCAAGAAAACTAGTCATCACAGTCCACGAGGCAGGTGCTGCAACGCTATCAAAATGCCAAAGCCCTCAGCGAAGCTCACCGAACATAATAGACGTGCTTGTGGATGGTGTTTGCGCATTTGCCTTTTGTAGACAATGGAGCCGCCATGTCTGTTACGGACGCAGGAACTTAGCCGATTACTATGAAAAGTCACGCCACCACTTTCCGGGCTCTCCCTCCGTGCAGCTAGCACCCAAAGTATTCATCTTACAAGAGTATGCACAACCCGTGTCATCATTCAGGACACTCTGTATGCTGTCGAATTCATCATAACTTCTGCATGATCTTACAACGTCATCCTGGGATGGGATTTTCTCTCCCGCCGCGACGCTGTAATTCATTATGCACCAGCCAAAATAGAACTCTCGCCGTACTCAGATTTGACGCCAGCAGACACTCCGCCGGCTTCGAGCAAGATACTCGTAAAAGACAATACCAAACTGCCTGCAAACTCGTCAATGGCTGTCAGTCTACAGCGCCGGTCTCTCAAGCACCGTTGCACATCTCTCCCCGTGTGACCCCGTTTGCATTAGGAAAGGCTTGCTGGTGCATTTCGCGACCGAGCAAGCCACTCAGGGCAGCACCGCTGTTTTTGTTGCCAACCCATCCCCATACATTGTTACATTGGTGCGAGGGGAATGTCTCAGCAGAGTGAAACCCCTCAAAGATGCCCAAGTATGGACGCACGCGATGACACGCACTGTCCCAGTTCCAGTACACTCAGTGCTGTTTCCATGTCTGATTCATCATCCGCTGATGTCTTTTGTTCCACCATTGCTGACAACCTTATGCCAGTCCAGCATTCCCAGCATGCTGACACCCACGCCTTCTCGCGCTCCCCCTTGCCTGACGACAATGCCCACTGCTCAGTGTCTCACCTTGCCGTTTCTTCCATCGACGTTCACACCATCGATATTGAACAGCGCAAAGGATCACTGGATCGCCTCACTGATAGACCTGCTCACTGATCCATCAGCAACACCAACCACTTGCATGTTGCTTCGTCAAGCCCACCATTTTGCCATTCGCGACGACCTACTGCACCGACGCAATTACAATGCTGACAGCCGCCAGTGGCTACTAGTAATACCCCGCAGTCTGTGTTCTGAAATATGCAAGTCGTTCCACACTGATCCGCAGCGTGCGCACTCTGGAGTATCCAAAACTTACCACGACATTTGACAATGGTACTTTTGGAGAGGAATGTGCCGCTACAAGCAGAAGTTCATTTGCTCCTGCCTCAATTGTCTGTGCCAAAAAACTTCAATGCATCTGTTGCCAGCAGGTCTGCAACCTTTACCTTGTCCTAACCGTTCCGTTTGGGCATGGTGGGCATCGATTTGTATGGACCATTTCCTCTGACATTGGCTGGTAACCGCTGGGCCATCGTTGCTGGTGACTATCTCACGTGATACGCCGACAACCGCCACCCCTACCAGTGGCTACAGCGTGCGATGTTGCCTCCTCCTTCTCTTGCTCACCCGATATTTATGCTGCTTCACGGTCCCACCCACAGAAGCCTGTGCAGCGATCGAGGCAGCTGTCTTCTTGTCGGAAGTCGTCAGCAATGACATTTCTTAAAGACCTGGCATGTTGTTCCACCGCAAAACTACTGCTTTACCACCTGCAGACGAATGGCCTCACCGAACACTTTAACCGTACGCTCGGCGCATGCTCCTCCATGGTACGTCGCTGTCCAGATCACACAAATTGGGATGCCATTCTGCCCTTCGTCACCGTACGCCTATAATACCGCCCCTTCAGAGCACTACTGATTTTTCCACCATTCTTCTTGTTGTACGGAAGGAACCCGTTACACACAATCGACACAATCCTTCCACACAAGCCGGATCGATCTGAGCGTGTGCCTATTTCTGCCACAGCCATACTTGCTGAAGAGTGTTGCAAGCTTGCCAAAACCTTTACGACGCATGACCAAGAGCGGCAGAAGAGAATTCAGGGCGACACCACCACTTCTGCGCCCACATTCCTACCTGGAGCGCTCATATGGCTTTTGGTCCCTACCAAAGCAACTGGCCTCTCTTCAAAGCTATTGCACAAATACGAAGGCCCCTACTGTGTCATCGAATGCACATCTCCGGTTAACTACCTGATCGAACCCATTGAACCATCTTGGGACATGCGCCGTCAAGGGCACGACATTGTTAACGTGGAGTGCCTCAAGGACTACCATGATCCGGTCATAGTGACAAGTTGTTAGGTCACCAGGCGACTCCCTTTTCGTCCCTGGGGTAATTGTAGCAAAGCCTTAGGACTCTGTAATGGGTCTCCTCTCCAGCGCCTTCTAGTGGATCATCCTCATCGGGATACTTTCTGAGAGAGCGCCGCTCATGCTGGGAGTTCGTGCTCCGCCTTGACTGTCGCCCATTGTGCATTGTCACCGAGTGCCGTACAATAGACAGCATTACAGAGGTAATAAAAATGAAAATGAAATGACAGCTCAATCTAAAGCACTGCTACATCTCAACAAACTGCAGTCGTTGGTTGCACCATGTGTAGGCGCTGATGAAGTGGCCTCCCACCAACACTGACGGGTCTGCTGACAACGCTGGTTGTTCACTGCCATCTTGTTGGAGTCGTTATCAGCCTAAAATTAAGCCCGGTCCATGTACCATACTTTAAAGCAGGTACATTAAGTCAGACATGCACTGCCAGCATAAAGAAAAAGCTACATAACTGAGGATACTTTTGGCGCAAATAGAACGAGGACACATAACACACAAGACAGGACGGCGCCGAACTTCCTGAACTAATTTTAGTTCCACAAGGCGGAAAAGACGATTTTATAGCACAAACCAAACCACACAATGAGTGCGCGCGCATCACATTTTTTTCTTAACAACCAGGGAACCATAACGTGCTGCTGAGAAAACTAATCTGTGTATCTTGAAGTGATAGTGAAGCCATGCTGACGCAGGCGTCACCCCTGTGCCTGATGAAATACGCCTCTATCACTTCTCTCCGTTTTTCCCCTTACTCTATGAACTTCGCTTCCGTGAACTTGAGGTAGCATCAACACACCTTGCAATGTACTGCCATCAGGCTGCCAAAACCATTTTTTACGTTGAGACGACGTTGTCTGGCCCTGTCGTTGAAAAACTGCCCGGTTTGGCCTGTATATTCTTTCCCGCAACTCAGCGGAATGAGGTACACAACTCCAGACGCGCACTCTGTGAAAATGGTCGTATGATTTGTGGAACACGTCTTCTTTTTCTTTCCGTTCATCATAGCGCACACAGCAGAAAGTTTACACAGTGCCGACATTGCGACACGGACACCATGACGGGAACCTATCTTTTTTAGATTGTGAGATATAGCATGAATGTATGGGACCACGTGCACCGGTGTCTTCTCTTTTCTTTTTTTCTCTGGGCATCGTCTCTGCGCGTGACATCTGCTTCAAGGTGGTCTCACCAAAACTGGATATCAAATCTGAAGGGTATCCAGCTTTCCTCATCCGGCTGAGCTGTGCTCCGATGCTGTCTGTCACTTGATGAATGCATGATTTTTGAAGAGCTGCTTTTAAGCACGTGGTTACAAAGTTTCGTTTTATAACCTTTGAATAAGCACTTTCATAAAGTAAGAGGCCTTTCTTGCCGCGGGAATTGTACGCCCAACATATCTGCGCTTCAGAAGTGAACGAAACTTCGATGTCCGAAAATTGTAATGCGCCTTCGTGCGGAAGTTCAGACGTGAATTTGAGGCCTTCGCTCCTTGAAGAAAACAGATATAACATCACCTGCTACTGTGCTAAGCTCTTGAATGGCCAAATTCGTAAAAACTATAAAATCGTCCACATATCGGTATACCTTGATCACGGGACCATCACAGAGCAGGCTGGAAACGCGTTTGTCAATTCGGGACAGGAACACATCACTTAACACCGGAGCTATCGAAGAGCCGATGCAAATCCCTGCTTGTTGTGCGTAAAACTTATCATAAGCGACAGATGTCAAAGTACAGTAAAATTCCAAGAGGGATAAAACCTGTCTTTGGTAATGCCCGTCTGGTCCTGAAAGCACTGCTCTAAATTGTCTTCAATCAGCTGCCATAAAACCATCTTTCCGCTGTGGAATAAAATTAGTTGAAAGTTCGGCGCCCGTCCTGTTCTTTTGTGTTATGTGTCCTCGTTCGATTTGCGCCAAAAGTATCCTCAGTTATGAACCAGTACCAACTAGCTCAAACCAGAATTCTGCTAAAAAGCTACAATACTTGAAAAACTTTGTCAGGAACATAAAATTTAGCTGTAAAATGATGCCGCTAATCTGGATGATGCCCATGCTGCTTTTTGAAATGTACATGCTGTTGCAGGCATACACATGTGCACGTTGTTGGCACTACATAGACTTGCTCGATGCAAATAGAGCAGTATACTATGAAAGCTCGTTTGTACGTGCCTGCCGGGAATACGCATAACTATGCACTAAACAGTAGTATGCACTAACTGCCAAGTAGAAATTCGCATCTCCTGGTGTGTGTCGACGCGCCAACAAATAAATAAATACATACGGTCGCAAGTATCGCTTGACATACCCACTACAATACTTTTTTTTTTTTTTGCCGCTGATTCTGGCTCTCCTGCACACCGTCCAATAGCGCATGGTGGTGATGCCAAAAAGCATTTCAAAATTATTATATGGGATCTCACACCACGACTGGCACAGCAACAGACCGATGAACGTAAGTGTCAGCTTTTTGTAATACAGCAGAACCTCGCTGATACGTTCCCACCTAATAGTAATTTTCTCGGCTCCTATGCTCGCAATCGCGAAAACTAAAAATAACCCAATAGAGCTACGTGTTAATAAGTTCCAGTTAATACGTTCCCGAAATACGATTATTCGGAAGAAAACTTTAAACACCACAGCAAACTGCGGTCGTATGATACGTTCTGCAGCCAAAAACGCTCATTCAGGTGTGTGCAGAAAAGCCCCTCTCGGGTACGAGGGCGGTCCCGATAAGTACTTAGCCTTCAAAAGAAGAACGAGAATTTCAGAACGGTGTCGATTTTTTCTCAACATAGTCCCCTTTCAACTCTATACACTTGACCCAGCAATCCTCCAACTTCTCATCCCGTCAGAAAAATGTGTTTTCTCCTGAGCTGCAATATAGGCTTCTGTGGCGGTGATAACTTCTTCGTTCGACTCAAATTTTTGTCCGGCGAGTGAATTTTTCAAGTTGGGAAACAAGAAATCATTCGGGACCAAATCTGGAGAATACGCTGGATGGGGCACCACTTCGTAGCCCAGTTCAACCAACTTGGCCGTGACGACGGCGCAGTTGTGAGGGGGCGCGTTGTCATGGTGAAAGAGCACCTCTTTCTTTACCAAATGTGGCCGTTTTTTTTCGCAATTCGGCGTCGAATCGGCCCAGTAATTCGGCGTAGTAGGCTCTTGTCACCGTTTTGCCCTTCTCAAGGTAGTCGACGAAGATCACACCTTGAGAATACCAGAAAATGGTGGCCATCACCTTTCCGACCGATGCGACAGTCTTCGCCTTCTTTGGAGCAGGTTCTCCATGTGCAGTCCACTGTTTCGACTGTTCTTTGGTCGCTGGTGTGTACCAGTGGATTCAGGTTTCGTCGACGGTCACAAAATGACGCAGGAACTCCTTCGGATTACACTTAAACAGCTTCAAACACTGCACTGAAGTGGTCTCACGGACGCGCTTTTTGTCCGGAGTGAGCAAACGCGGCACCCATCGCGCCGACAGCTTTCTCATGCCCAAAATTTCATGCAGGATATGACCCACGTGGACTCTTGAGATGCCTACTGTCTCAGCTATCTCGCGCACCTCTCAGTCGGTGGTCTGCCAAGGAGGTCGTGGATTTTTGCCACGTTATCGCCGTGGTAGCCGTTTGCGGGGCCCCGAGCGAGGCTCCAAAAACCGACGTGCGACCATATTTAACTCGTTGAACCAATTTTTGACTGTTGCCGTCGAAGGAGAAGACTCACCGTAGACGTCATCCAGTCGCTCTTAGATTTCGCTGCGCGATTTCCCTTCCAAAAACAAGAATCGAATCACCAACCGATATTGCTCTTTTTCCATTTTTAATGGACATACGAAAATCACCGGCTTCCTCAATCGGCCAAAACAAAACCGCGAGCCCGATTCGACTGGACCTTTGCACGTGTCCCTCTAAGAGAGTGTACTCAACGTCAGTATATGTCTCATGCGATAGCGTCGCGCTCTCGCGGTGAGGCTAAGTACTTATTGGACTGCCCTCGTACTTGTGAGGCGCCGCCGTGCCTAATTTCCCCCCTCTGCACCTCCTCCAAATTACCGTATATTGCCGATATAAGTCGACCACCAACTTGCAACACCTTCTAGGCAAAAGAAAAGTTAACTCCGAACACAGCCTCATGCTGCGGCCATGGTTCACCAATAAGTTTTTCAGAAGAGGGTGATGCAAAGAAACATTTATTTGACCATGAAACATTGCTTACGATCGTCGTCGATTGAGAGAAGGACGCAGTCACAGTCATTGCCATCGTGTGAGCCACTGCTGCTGCTCACCATCGGGAAGGGTGCCGGTGGTGCCGAGATGCCGCACGTGCAAAATGCTGCGCGGACCATGTCGGTTGGCAATCCATACCAGTCATCGTTGACCATTGCGCCACTTCACTCAAAAAAGAGCGCTTCAGCTTCCCTGTCGGTGTCTTCCGGTTTCTTGTTGGAGCTATTCATTGAAGAATGTATTAGCACATGCGGTCTTTGAATGGCTTATTGAGTGCCACGTCGAGTGGCTGGAGAATAGGTGTCAGTCCACCTGAAATGATGACCAGCTCACATCCAGAGTCCACTACCACTTTCTTCACTCGATCTATGATGTGGCCGCGGAAGGAGTCCAGGATAAGCATGCTGCAGTGCTTCAGCAGCGCACCCGGGGCCTGCACCACACGAGACGAAACCATTCGAAGACAATTTCATCATTAAAAAACCCTTTTCGTTCACCCGCAACCATAACTATCGGCGGAACCTTCTTTTTTTTTATTTGCATCGTTTTTTCTTGAACAGAAGAATGGAGGTAGCTTGTACCTGTCGCCGTACAGCACAACAGACAGTGAAACGGTTGGTGCGTGTTGCCCGCTGTCAGCAGGCGAACCTGGCGCCCCCTTTTCCGGACACTGTCCTCTTGCTAAGGCAATGTCAAACATACAGGAGTCTGGTCGCACTGCCGGTTACACAGCAGGAATGAATGCTTTGCCTTCAGGTCACTCATGTAGCGAAGAAACACGCACTGTTTTCTCTTAGGCTTCGGGCAACCTTTGGCATACAGTTTTGCATCGTCTTAGGCTCAGGGCGTTCCGTTTCACGAAGTCTGTGACCCATTTCTTGGATACACTGAACTCAGTTTGCGGGATGCACATATCCATCACGACAGTATGTGCTTTTGCTTCAATATCATCACAGAAAATACTCGGGCTCTTGCTTCTCTGGTCGTGAACCAAATCTCGAACCACCTCCTTAACGGCAGGGTATTGTCCAGACTTCTGTCCGCGAAAGGAACAGCGTATAGCAACGCACGCGAAGATCTTGGTCGTTTGTTTTCTCCATTCCCTCGCGCACTTTTCCGACACCTCAAACTTGCGCCCTGCTGCAACATTGCTTTCAGACTCTGCGTAGAGGATCGCTTGCCGCTTGAAAGCAGCACTGTATCGTTGCCGGCGTCGCAGTGGCATCTTGGCGTCCGTTGGGCAGCATCGCAAATCGCGCACACCACTGTTCGCAAGCTAAGCAAAATGCAGAAATGGCGAACAGGCATGAGTGCAAAAAGACGCAAAGACGCTTGTGTGCACATGTGACTGGTCATGTGGTTTAGTTCCCCACGAAGAGTTGCCAGCCCACATGGCGCTGCCAGCTTTTCCGTGGAACGCCCATGGTTTGTCAACAAATCATTTCTATTGTATGAAAACAAAACTGCAGGATGTACCGCAAAATAATTCCTCTTTTTTCCATAGAGCATCGTCAGCCCTCTATCAAAGGTTCGGAATGCTGCTTTTGAGACTGCTTCCCAAGCAGTTCGTATTAATGCCGTGCAGAGGTGATTCTTAAACACGCTCCGTAGTTTCGCGTGGTTTTGCTACAGATAGCAATAATGTCCGGCTCTGGAAGCGGTGCGCGCGCGTTGGAGACAGCAGTTTTCGCGGCTCCGCTGCCTCTGTGGCTGATGTTATCGATGCGTAGAATAGCAGTGAATCCGAGAACGACAACCTTTCGTCGAACCGCACAGTAAGTCGACTTTACGAGTCCGCATATAGGTCGACTACGATTATAGGTCGACCCCAAACTTTGGAAGGTCATTTTATGAAAAAAACGTCGACTTATAATTGGCAATATACGGTACTCCACCGTCCCCCCCGTGTCTTTTCCGAATTGCTCGATCGCCCCTTCAACCATTCGAGTCTTTTAGCAAGTTACAGAAATACGGTACGAAAATACGGTATGGCAGTACGGTAACGCTCCTCCTTTCCCGCTCGTTGTGCTTAACACACTCCCAGTTCCAGTGACACTGTGCCCCGCAAACGACACCTCGTTAACAATGCGTAGGCTGACAGGCAACAATGAGGCATGACAACCCCACAGTAATTTTTGAAAAAGCTTTTGTGGTGTTGGGGTGCCTTCACCAGCAAAAGCACGAGCGGGAAAGGGGAGCACTACCGTACGGCCTTACCATATTTGCGTACCATATTTTCGTAACTTGCTAAAGGACTCTATTGCCTAAGCTCTCTGTCAACCACACACCGACCCAAAGGTGGGCCGTCATGCCGGCTGTCCAAATCTTCAAATGGCTTTCAAAAAAAAAGTGTCTTTTCTATAGCACAGTGGTTTCGTTCAGCGATTTCGCTGAGTACTGCAAATCCTTCACCCGCAGCACGGTGCGTAGATACATACACATTCCACACATTTTTGTTCAGACCCCATGCCTACAACAGCGGGGAGAACACTGCAGAGCTATCAATGTGGCGAAAGAACGGATGCTGTCGAACATCTCCAGTCCGCCACGGTTAGGTACGAGACCTACGGAAGTGCACATGGCGCACATGCCACCGCCGCTGCATGTAACCATAGCAACGCCACCATTGTTCCCAGTGCCCAATAAGACGTCATTTCCTCCACACTTCTCCCAGAGCGCGTTCGTTTTCGGGTTGCTCTGCACACCACGCAGCACACTTCCAGACGGCGTTCATCTTTCTCTGGCTGGAGAGTTCTGCCTACCCGCGTGTCGCCAGAACTTGCGAGGACATTGGCAGTTACTTCCTTCCCCCGTGGCCAGGACAAATTTGCTCTGGAGGAATTCTGGAAGGTTTCTGGCTATCAGATGCCAAAAAGAGACGATGCGCGCTCGCTGCCATCTTTGTACGGACTCGACAGATTGCAATGCAGGCGCTTGGGGACTTCACCTTCGGTTGCCATTACGATTGGGATTATTTTCTAAAGCCCGTTCCACCGCGCGAGATTGTGCGATGATGAGTGGCAGCGAACAGACCACGGCACATCTCAAGTTAAGACAGCATGCTAACTGATCAGCGCGTGTGTGATGTAGTACGCGATAACTGCAGGCAGCTGTCGCTTTCGGGGACACTCCCTTTCGTGACGAGATTTCGCATCGTATTGTACCGCGATTGTTACATGCACTGCACGGAGTAACACTTGTTAAGCCGTAAGCGGTGCGGCAGTTTTGTTCACGGATGGTGCGAGTCACGCGTGATCTTGCGAACGTATGTGATTGCATCCCAATTGCATATGCTCGAGAATATCGCTTCAGCTCTTTGGCAAACCTAGCCGCATATTTCCAAGTGGGCAATGCAGAAAGAACCGACGCTGGGCAAGTTTCGTTTGCTGCCACGGCAGTGTCGTTTCTTTACGTTTGCACTGGCTGTCCCAGCGTTCAATTTTGCAATCTTCAGGCATCTTCGGGTGTCTCGCGATTTCAACTACAACAATGTGACCACGACGTTTTCTGTCAGAACCAAAACTAGATGGCTAACCTCTGGCTGCCAGAAGTTCAAAAATCGAAGAGCCCTGATATGTTTTTTTAAGAAATAAATGTTTTTTGCCCTTGCAGCTCAAAATGGGCTTGCCAGACTCAACTTTTACTGGACTCGGGAAGCACATTTCCCGGATGGTACGTTAATTTTTCGTGTTTTTTTTTTCGGAACGTATCATCGAGGTTCTACTGTACATTTTGTGCATGTCTGCACTGCGGCCTGCTACTGAGAGAAAATTTACACTGTTTCATAGAAATGCATGCTGTCGTTTGGAGCTAGCTGATGTCTCTGGCTCAGTAGGCGATGCGCTGCGTGTGTCGCCTACCCAGCTCATGCCGCCACTGCCAGGTCCCCTGCTGTACCGTACGTGTACATTTACCACAGGACTGTTTTACGCACCACTCCACTCCAGAATGTGCATGGGTGCGACAACTAGCTCATTTGATCAACATGGTGACAACGCGAACCGCAAGCAATGCACACTCAATGATGCTCTAGCAGTCCTGCAATATAAGGCAGCAGCAGACAGAGATGCAGCGCATTGGTGTGATCGCCTCATAAAAGTGTGCAGTACACTTACAACAGCGCTTTGCCTGCTGTATGAGAGGTGCATGTTTGACATAAATAGCTGGTAATAACGTCGGTGCAGCGAGGCTCCTTGGCGTCCACACACTTGAAAGCGGTCCCACATGAGGCGGCAGCAAACTGCGGAGCAGTGCGCTTAGGTTGTCGCCTATTACAACTGTGCCACATGCTTGCCATAGTACTACGCCACACGCGCGGCTGAGCATATAGCTGAAGATGCTTACTGTGATAGAGCTATCCGCGATAAGTCATACTGACACTTTTGCAGTGGCCACCATCTCGCCTTGCTCTTTCTGATGCTTCTCTGTAAGGACATCATAGCAATCGCACGGAAGTCAGATCATTGATCGACCAGTCTCTGCAGTTACTAAATAGGCGGGAGACCAGTTGTGGCACACTCTGACATCAGCGAGATGGGGGGCGTAGTTAAATTTTATGCGGCAAAAAGTTATTGTGGTATGCACTAACCTATGGGTGGACGTGCCACTATGGCTTAAACAGTAACGAATAGCAAGGAGGGCTCCAGCCAACTACTTGGACAAGTACAGAAAGACGACACACTGCTGGACTAGCAACTACATTTGGCTCTATGAGACTTGGTCAGTGATTCGCCGGAACGACGTTTTAACCGTTAGTATGTTTAAAGTGAGTATGTATTACTGAAGTCTTACTGTACAAGGCACATCTGGAATCACAGGAACAAGAGCCTGTGAGAGTGAGCAGCATGTGACTGTACTAAAACTTGTCGCACTTATTTATGCAAGGGGAAGGGCGCATGCACCAACGCACCGTGAAAAAGGCACACTGTGTGGCCATCTCGTGATAACCACTTGCATTGAGTGGGCACGTCGGCTGGCCGCCCGTGAACAGGATGTCAAACCGTTCTTCTATTTCACGCAGATTGTGCTACTCGAGCAACATGGTCGGCCAGCGCATCTGATACAACGTGGTGAATTCGACGGCGTTTTTCACTGTTGGAGCATGCGCAATGGACGTCAACGTGCCTTTGATCACAACGGCTGTGAGCTCCCATGCCTCGTCGACTGGACTACAGCGCCATCCGCTTCGACTTCTTCGGACACTGCACCTGTAAGAAGAGCATCACTCAAGCATCCTTTTAGTGGGCACGTCGGCTGGCCGCCCGTGAACAGGATGTCAAACAACTCGTTCTATTTCACGCAGACTGTGCTACTCGGAGCAACATGGTCGGCCGGCGCATCTGATACAACGTGGCTGAATTCGACGCGGCGTTTTCACCGTTGAAGCATGCGCAAATGGACGTCAACGTGCCTTTGATCACAACGGCTGTGAGCTCCCAAGATGCCTCGTCGACTGGACTACAGCGCCATCCGCTTCGACTTCTTCGGACACTGCACCTGTAAGAAGAGCATCACACCGAGCATCCTTTTAGTGGGCACGTTGGCTGGCCCGCCCGTGAACAGGATGTCAAACTCGTTCTATTTCACGCAGACTGTGCTACTCGGAGCAACATGGTCGCCAGCGCATCTGATACAACGTGGGTGAATTCGCGGCGTTTTTCACTGTTGGAGCATGCGCAAATGGACGTCAACGTGCCTTTGATCACAACGGCTGTGAGCTCCCAAGATGCCTCGTCGACTGGACTACAGCGCCATCCGCTTCGACTTCTTCGGACACTGCACCTGTAAGAAGAGCATTACCCGAGCATCCTTTTAGTGGGCACGTTGGCTGGCCGCCCATGAAACAGGATGTCAAACTCTCGTTCTATTTCACGCAGACTGTGCTACTCGGAGCAACATGGTCGGCCAGCGCATCTGATACAACGTGGGGCGTTTTTCACTGTTGGAGCATGCGCAAATGGACGTCAAGTGCCTTTGATCACAACGGCTGTGAGCTCCCAAGATGCTCGTCGACTGGACTACAGCGCCATCCGCTTCGACTTCTTCGGACACTGCACCTGTAAGAAGAGCATCACTCGAGCATCCTTTTAGTGGGCACGTCGGCTGGCCGCCCGTGAACAGGATGTCAAACTCGTTCTATTTCACGCAGACTGTGCTACTCGGAGCAACATGGTCGGCCGGCGCATCTGATACAACGTGGGTGAATTCGACGGCGTTTTTCACTGTGGGAGCATGCGCAAATGGACGTCAACGTGCCTTTGATCACAATGGCTGTGACCTCCCACGATGCCTCGTCGACTGGACTACAGCGCCATCTGCTTCGACTTCTTCGGACACTGCACCTATAAAGAGAGCATCACCCGAGCATCCTTTTAGTGGGCACGTTTGGCTGGCCGCCCGTGAACAGGATGTCAAACCCGTTCTTCTATTTCACGCAGGTGAGCAACAAGTACTCATCAGTTAAATCTAGTGACCGATGTCTAATTCAGCTGACATGCCCACGTCGCTGTGTGCTTTGTTTCACTATGCGAAAGACATCTTGTATTCTCTCTGATGCTTTGTGATGTCGAGCCCAATCCAGGGCCTGAAACGGAAAAGATGCTGCGTGAACTTTTTGAAGGTCAAAAAACAATGCATAAGAAACTAGAGAGTTTGAAAACAAGCTTAAGAACGTCGAAGACTCAGTGGCAATCGTTAAAGAACTCGATGCTAAAATTGTGCACTTGGAACAAACAGTGACACAGTTAGATAAAAGGTTGACTGAGTTCGAGGACAGGAGCAGGCAGAATAATCAATCTTCTTGTCTTCGCGTTTCGGAGCCGAGTGAGGAAACGCCAGAATCACTAACGCAGAAGTGATTGACGATATTTTCGAGATACATTAGGAGTGAAGGTATCCTCTGCAGAACGAATTCATAGAATTGGCCATCAGCGTACTAACAAGCCACGCCCTGTGATTTTAAAATTGCTTGACCATCGCGAAAAAGTTTCCATTCTGAGCAACTGCTACAAATTAAGGGAAAAACATATCAGTCTCCGAGGATTTCTCGACCGTCACTAGAAAAGTTCGAAAGTGTCTCTGGGATAGCACGACTGATATCAGGCGAGATGGGACTAAGGTAAAACTAGTCTACAATAAAATAAAATAGGCAGTGAGTTGTACGACTGGGATGAAACTAAAAAGACACGAGTACCGAGTAATCAACGCCGTGGCAACAGGCGAACAACGGGCCGTCAGCTTCGCTCAGGCGTGAGAACCATGGAATGAAATAAAGGCCTCAAAAATACTTTCCGATGTCTTAACCTAAATGCCCGAAGTATAATAAAGAAAACAGCTGACCTAGAAAGCATACTTGCCGCTCACAGCCCCCATGTAATAGTTATTACAGAAACGTGGTTGCATGGCGACATAAGTGACTCGGAAGTCGTACCGCATGGATACCGTACCTACCGCAAGGACCGTGACTCCCGCAGTGGCAGCGTGGCTATTTTGTATATGGACTCGTTGCGCATTACAAGACTGCCAGATATTACCAGCATTGAATGCGTATTGGTGAAGTTCACTTCAAGGTCTTCCATCTGGTAATTGCCAGATTTTACCGGACCCCAAACAGTGACGGCACATTTTATGAGGCGCTTAAACGAATTCGTGTGCACGAACCGTGCTTCTAACCTTGTACTAACTGGAGATTTTAACATTCCACTAATTAACTGGGATGGTGATTTTCCTGAAGCACTCTGTGCTTCAGCTGAGCCACTTGTAGACATTATTTTATTACGTGGTCTATCACAACTAGTAAAACGCCTACAAGAATACAAGGTGATAGCCAATCAATTTTGGATCTCTTTATTATTAGTGACGGTGTTCTTGATCGTGACCCGAGTGTGGACATGTTTAAAGGTATCTCAGACCACAAGCTGCTGTGTTTAAATCTCGAGATGAAATTCCGATCAAGGCTGACAAAAAAGAGTGTATTGTTCTGGTGTTCTCACGTGCTAGTGATGTTGATATTTTGGATGTTCTAGATAGTTCTTTTTCTTGTTTAACTCGTTTACGAATCAGATGCCTCTGTTGAACATATGTGGTGCTTTTTTAAAAACCTGGTATTGACATGTGTGAAAAAGTTTATCCACACAAACGACACTCGCAGCGTACACATAATCCATGGATGACGAAAGAGATTGCACATCACCAACGTAGGTTAAACAGAGTGAAAAGGCAACAGAGACGCTCCATGCTCAAGTGGTTCAGATACGATATCGGAGTTACGCGAACAACTAAAGAACAGCATTAAAAAGGCCAAAGATTTTTACGAACACGTTCGTCTTAAAACTTCCTTAAAACGTCACCACAAAAATTTTGGCGACACATTTCGCCAAAGAAGAAAGACCTGCCTACTCTATCGGTCGATGGTGTCCCTGCGCAGATACGCAGTAATTGCCCAAGCGCTTAGTGCTTATTTTGGTTCCGTGTTTCTCACTGACGATGGTCGTACACCGGAATTTAGCAAATTTGATCACAGTGAGCCTATTGATAATATGTCTATTCTGAAGAAGGCATACTAGCACTACTGCTAAAATTAGAAGACAAGAAATCACCAGGCACAGACCAAATACATTTTTAAAGCGTCATGCGGAATGGTGTTCGAAATATCTGTCTGTTTTTCAAGAAATCCTTGTCTGATGCGGATCTTCCATGTGACTGGAAGTACGCAAAAATCACGCCAATCCCTAAAACAAGCGCACCATCAAATCCGTCCTCATACAGGCCGATTTCCTTGTTATGCACATGCGCGAAGGTACTAGAGCACATAATTTTTAAACAATTTCCAGTTTTCTTGAAAGCAAATGCTTAATGGTTCCTTACCATGGCTTTCGCCGTGGTTACTCTACAGTCATCCAGCTTATCGAAACTGTCCATGACCTAGCAGCGGCCCTAGACAGACATAACCAGGTCGACATAATATTTCCGACTTCGAAAAAGCATTCGAACCGAGTCTTGCATCGAAAATTATTACTGAAGTTAGAGCCAATACTCAAGAACAACATAATACTAGCTTGGATAGAAGCCTACCTCTCATGTAGACGTCAAGTCGTGGCCATTGACAACGTAACTTCACGTGCCATTTCAGTCCTTTCAGGTATCCCACAAGGGTCTGTTCTTGGTCCCTTATTTTTACAGCGAAAGCTGTTATGAGATCATTTCACACGGCCGTTTTACAGCGAAAGCTGTTATGAGATCATTTCACCGGCCGTTTTTGGCGCCGTAGTTGTCCGCCGCCGCCGCGGTGTCCGTAACCAGTATCACTCGAATAAGAAAAAAAACGAAATAAGAAAAAAATTCCAGGATGGAAGGAGTTCGAACCTGGGCCCTCTGCATGGGAACCCAGTATTCAACTCTGAGCCATGCTGTGCTTGAAACTGCTTGCAAAAAGGTCCTGTACAGCTTCACGTCGGGAAGGAACCATATTAGCATATGCAATATAGCGTGGTAGAAGAGTAAAATAAGCACCAAGCGTCGCACAGCCCGAATTCTGTAACCAGGCGTCACACATGCGAATTGCGCAACGAGTAGGCTGTTGAATGCTTCCAACCCATTACAAAGATCTCTCCCATAATTCTTCATCGTTATCCGGCACAGCCTCAAACAACAGTGCGCATAATGCCTT